>NW_010334104.1:0-44781 GCF_000700745.2 Antrostomus carolinensis
AAAAGGAGAGGAAAAGGAGAGGAAAAGGAGGAGAAAAAAGGAGAAAAAAAAGGAGAAAAAAAAGGGAGAAAAAAAAGGGAGAAAAAAAAAAAAGGAGGAAAAAAAGGAGAAAAAGGAGAAAAAAAAAGGAGAAAAACGAGAAAAAGGAAAGGAAAAAAGTGCAGTACTGTCCTGCAAACACTGAGGGCATGGGCAAGCACGCTGACTCCAGAGCTCAAGCACTAAGAGTTAAGCACATGCTTAAATATTTGAAACTGTAGGAGATACATTTTGTAGAACCCACACACCATATGCTTCTTACTTCTCCCTGATGACTTTGTACCAATTAAGTCTCCCAATTCATCAGAGCCCGTGTTAGACAGCTGAGGAGGAATCTCAAATCTAAAGGAACAGACCTCTATTGCACAACAAGGGAAGTGAAGATTTTTCTGTCAAACATCCACTCAAGGTACAACTCCCATCAGCCTTTCTGTGAACCTTCTCTGAAAACATTTATTCTAGTGATTAGAAAGCAAAATCTAGACCACTTTCAGTTCACTTTTATGTGTAAATGACCAAGAGTTCAGGACCTCAACAACCAGAAATGTTTCCACTGAAAGACATCAAAAGAAATAGCAGTAGGTTTCAGACTGGCCATACCCCCTTGCAGATTGGGTGCAAGTGGTTTATCAGCGTGCACACACCTCTTTATATCATTCTGACAAATGTTTTACTTACAGTTTGTGACACACTTCATTATTCCAGAATAGTCTGTCAAAAGTGATTTGTTACTTACTGTTATGATGCAACTAGCAAAAATGTTTGAAGTTTTAAATGTACAATCTAAAAAAGCCATCATTTCAGCATTATTCCAACAGGAGGGTAAACAGACCTTGCCACTGACCAGCTTATAAACATTTCAGCCCTAGCTGCAGATTCCTTTCAGAAGGAGGGAGTTATTGCTTTAGTTTTTGATTTAAGATGAGTGATGGCACAGTCTCAAGAATAGGTGATAGAGAAAAAAAAATTATCAACTTCTCACTCCTTTCTGAAGAATCTTCGGGCATTCCTTTGATATCTTCTGGTACCACCAAAAAGCTTGACTTTATAATCACACACTCAAACCTCCTTCCTCCTTCAGGATCAATTTAAAGGGATAGCATTAGATTGAAACCTAATTTCATCAAGTGTACTATCAATATTAAGAGTTGTTTTAATCAAAGATACATTTTTTCCCATAACCCAGGTATTTAATCTCTCACAATTGAGAATCCAAAACAGACTCGTCTCCATGTTTCCCTCATCTGTATTTGTTGCCTAAGAGCATCACACTCAGGACTCAAGTACTGCAAAGGGATGATAATATTTGAACAAAAAAGGTTTTATTAGACTGTTTGGTTCACTGATGTTTTTTTTTTTTTTTACCCAAGCTGGCATCAGTGAACCACAAGGTAATCAAAAGCTGACATACATTTCCCATGTTAAAGTGCTTTTTTCCTTTCAGCGTTGCTCTACCTGCTATTTTCTCCTGAGTTTCCACAGTTTTTCCTCCATCCTTTTCTTCTCTACTTTCTTTGTTCATTCTTTTACCACCCTGTTGATCTACTCTTCTCTCAAAGATAAAATTAAAAACCTCTTCAAGAAATGTTTGAAAGAAAATCATCACTGCCAGCACTAGAATTCATCCCCCTCACAGCTGCCGTGAGGCTGGGACGCGCCCTGGGCCTCATCCGCCATGGCAGAACGTGGACCCTGGCCCAGTCCCTCTGCGCCCAGCAATAGGGCCCTCACCCCATCACCTCACCAGCTTTGGGACACCCTGGAACGGGATTCCTGGGAGCCCTGGGTGGGCTGTGGTAGCGGAGTGCTGCCCAGAGGGCTCTGTGGGAAGGGGCTCCAGCCCACACAGCCACAGGGCCAGGCTGCCGGAGGGGCCGCCTGGAGCTGGGCAGGGAGAGGGCGGGAAAGGGCGGGAAAGAGCAGGGGGGGGGCTGCCACAAGGGTTTTAGTGCAGGGTGAGGTTTTTGTTTGCTAATACCGAATCAGCTGTTAAATATTTATGCTAATTGGCAATAAATTAAGTTAAATTCCCCAAGTCGAGTCTGTTTTGCCTGCGACAGTAATTGGTGAGTGACTTCTGTATCCTTATTTCAACCCCAGAGTTCTCTCTCCTGTTCCTCCCATTTCCTCCCCAGTCCCGCTGGGTGTGCGGGGGTGAGTCAATGGCTATGAGGGGACTTGGCTGCGCACGGGATGGCTCCTCCAGCCCATTCCGTGGCCACCCACAGGATGATGCCCTCCTAGTCCAGAATTTAGGGAGTCAACACCGAGGAGAGCAAAGGCAGCTCACACCCTTGGCCTGTCTATAGATATATTTCATGAGTGGTTTCTTATAAACCTTAAGGCTGGCAGCTTGTCTTATGCTCTAATCATCACATTTCATATCTCTCCCTAAACTTTCACAAGATTTGAGCATGTCCTACTGTCAGGGTAATGCACACACACACACGTATAGATATGTAAGTATAATATAATAATAATAATTAATCTTTTTTCCATTGACACCTGCAATAACCCCCACATCAAATACTATGTCCGATCTTCAATGCGTGGCCGTATTCAGGTCCAGACTCCTGTCAGGGAGAGCCAAACAACTCCAAGAACAAACCTGCATGATTGAGTGGCCAGTTGTCTGTTACCAATACAAAAGCCTCAGACAAATCAATCAATACAACTCTATTTATTAGTTTATATTTGTGGCTGTGTAGGTACTGTCATAAAGACAAGATCTCAGTGAAGTATAGAAGTCAAGAACATGAAGTTACAGGGAAACACCACTTAAACTTGCAGTACTGCAGGAGGGAACGCCTGTTTTATAAATAATCTGTACCTTGAGAACAGTATGAATAGGGCAAAATAATTATTTGTGTTATACTTTAATTCTCTTTTGTGAATTACCACAATCCCAAGAATATTTAACTATGCTAGTAGGATGGCATGGTATCACAGACTCAGAATTTCCAAAGGATTACTCAACTAAGAGGACTCAAAACTCAAACCTCTTTTTCTAGCATTTCCTACAGCAAACTGTAACAAGGCTGACTGGGGTGAATCTGCTTTTCAACAGCGAGCTGTACCTTGCAGCTGTCTAGGAAAGAAAGTGAAAAAGGCTCTTTGTAAGTGACACTGCCAGGGAAACTTTAGGCAAAGGAAGCACGATTAGAAAACCTGGAACCCCAAGGCACTACTGTGGTGCCAAAATAAGTGCTAGAGACATATTCACAGCAGCTCTATGGATGTGCCATACAAAAAAGCAAGCTTGCTTTCAGATCTGAAGCACCATCAATTTGCACTTAGATTTGCACTCTCCACAACGCAGAGAGTTTTGACAGCTAGCACCTATTTTGCATCTTACTGCAAAGCTCAGTAGACAAGGGGCTGACATCCAATAAAAAGCAGGAAAAGGTATCCACAGCTGTTACACCATCTGCCTTTTAACTAACACAATTACCTCTCTGGGATGACTTTTATAAAACAGAAGTTGAGTTATATATAATTAATCCATCCTTGTTGCATGCATTTACATTTTCATTTTTAAAAAGTTGTTTTTGAAGACCTACACTACCATGGTATGACGTCTTACTGGGATTAAAGAATATGCTGTGCCTCCAAGAGGCACGCCATTAAGATTGAAATGAAACCGAGTTGCCAGTTCTTTGGTCATTCTCAGCAAACTTCCGTCCCAGTGAAACACCAAAGCCACAGCAAGCTGGCGCACATTACTGGAGGAAGTTTTGGAAGCAGATAAAGATGGCACATTTAGATTGTGCTGAGGCTATGTAGAAAAGGAGAAAACAGGTATCAGTCACCAGCTATGGGCCAGGCGATATGAATTTGAAAGCGACCTGGAATTTTGTCTCATTTATACAGGCAGGGGAGTGAGACAGACATCTCTGTACATTAATACATCTGTCAGGGCTGGGCTACGTAAGGATATTACATGATAAGAAAACGCCTTCTCTGTGTGACACTTTTTATGTCCATATGGAGTTCTGAGTGCCACTCACTTTTTCAGCACCAGCTCAACAGTAGACCAGAGGGCTGATCTGCAACTTTTAGTTGAACTAGAAACATTTATATGGTGACACAACGTGGTTTAAGACACTTTCTGGAGCCCTAGGACACTTTGAGAGCTTGCTAAGCTGTCACAAACATCAACATCAATAACCTTTGGTAGTCTAGAATTCCACTCAGATGAATGCTCTCATCTGAATGACAGCGCTGTCAAGAACGTAAATTGTGCTCTCACCTGATAGAAGAGATTAGTCACAGATGGACCAGAAGTATCTCCCCGCTCTGCTTAAAATCAGACAGGACACAGGATTCAGATCCTCAGAAAAGACCTAGCACTGGAGAATGTTTCCCATCCTTTACTCAGCTAAGGAAAAAATTCCCCAATCCTCCCACTCCTCCCTGCTGTCCAAAACTTAATCAGACAGAAAAAACACTTAATATTCCAATTTGGATTTGACAACATTCCTAACAAACAATGATTTCAAAACAGAAATTCACCAGAGTTTATTCAGAAAATGATGAAACAACATATTTCTAAAACATCATCTAGCTGAGGACCTCACTGCAATTTATCTCCCACTGAAAAGCTCCAGCATAAACTCTTCTTCTTAGTTCCAACAAGTTGATGTATTTACCAAGAAATATTTTTGCATTATTTTTCCAAGAACACATTTCACCAAGGAAACTCACTTTCTTTCCTCGTTTCAAACACCATTTCTTTCCAAACCTCCTCCAAACACTGTAATTACTAAAATAACTTCTCAGAGGACTTGCATTTTTAGCAGGGGACTCTAGCCACCGACCTAAACCAACAATACTTCATTTTTAAAAAAACAGTTTGCTGGGCTTCAGAAAACATACAAAGAGCTAAATTCTGCCTTTATGTGCAAATCACCCCACTGAACTCCACCAAGGGCACTGCCTAGCCAGCAAAAGCATCCCAAACACTGGAGAATGTTTCCAAATAGACTCACACTGGGGGTTGCCTATCCACTGATGTTATCTCCACTCAGTAAATCAAAGCCCGGGGAACTCCCTGTAGCTAGTCCTTATTCCATGTGCCACTACTTTATTGATTTCCTGTATTTCCATCAGGTAAACTGTTATTTGACTGCACTTCAGCCATTTCCTACCTTTGCATCGATACTGCTCCATATCACAGGATTTACCTTCAATCAATGAGCGCCTTTGAAGCTAGTATTGAGCAAATGCAACACAGCCACAATTTACCAAGATAGCTCAAAAATCTACATAACTGTATTTTCTTAAAAAAATATATATAATTTGTCATGTAAAGTATTAAGATAACAACAGGCCCTGGTCTGTCTGAAACCTATTTAATTGTATTTTGTACAGTGCAGATTTGTCTATGCAATTAAAACCCTGATATTCTATATAAAGCAGAAACCTTCAGGATACAATTGCAATCACCTTGTAAGTAACTAAGAAGTAAGAATACCTATTCTCTCTCTTCTGTTGCTGATACACAATTTGCCTTATATCAAGTGTCATCCAGCTTCTTTAAAATACCTGACTTGAAGGCAAGCACTGACTGGTAACAAGAGATGTTTGAAAAGAACATTTTAGACACATTCTCAGCGGGTAATTAGATGAAACAGCTTTGTCTGAAAACAAACCTCATATAATATCTGCTTTTCTAAGCAAACATTCCAAGACAATTTAAAACCAAAACATAATTAAAAATAAAAATAAAAAACATTAAATAATTTGCTTAGAGGTTATGAGATCTGTGTTGCAATTAACAGGGTCCCATCTGTAAGTGGGTATAATAATAATCATTCCCCTACCCTTATGTGTTGTGTCTGTCTTAGTTGAAAGCCTTTCAGGGCAGGGACCAGCTCACCATATTTTCACAGCACAAGGTTTTCTAATCTTAGTAAGTCCAAGAGATGTTGTATATTAAAATGAGAAGCAACAGCAAAGGTAATATGGAAAATATAGCTCTGCAAAATCTTGTTTCATTTTGGAACTACAGTTTCAGTATTGAAGGACCAAGCATTTCAAACCAGCAATTACTGGTCTGTGGACTGCCAGCCACATGGTCACCTCAGCTCTATCTCTGTTTATCCTAGTTATTGCACTGAAGTCTAAAAGGTATTGGCAGAATATTACAAAGATTATCAGCAAGCCAGTCATGTACCAGATTTCCCTGTCTTATTTTTTCCATTACAACTATGTGACAAGCAGCAATAGAGACAGTTGACTATCGCTTGTAAATAATATGTACAATATTAATACAAACAGATGTTAATGATATCATTTTTATAAGTCTGTCACAGTTGCTGATGTATCAGAGGTGTCTGGATTAGCACTGCGATGTGGAATACACTTAATTTTTGAAGGGTTATCTGCAATAAAGCACTATGGGAGAAGTAATCCAAACTACAGTTTCTCAGAAGACTTGAAGATAAAATCTATTTCGACAGTGATACTTCAAGTTCAGCCCTATAAGCCTGGGGTTCTGTACCCTTAAATTTCTATTAAAAATGGATATGGTGTGAGTATTTCTATGTATAAAACAGTCTTGGACTTTTATTCTCACTACAACACAAAAAAACGTGTTCTCCCTTAACTTGAAGTTGACTCAGCACTTTGGCAGCATAAAAACAAGTATGACAAATATAATGCACTGATCCTCCAGGGCCCTCTGCGCTTGCTCACTTTCCGCACTGTTGCTGATCTGTGAGCTGCAGCAAGCGCAGCAGCCCCACCGGCCTGCTTCCATGAGAACTCTGATATGTAACAGCCTACCCATCTGGCACTGAACTACATCACAGACAAGTGTAGTTCAAAAATGATTAGCCAGCATATACATACAGTTTCCCAGCCAGCTCCTCTGACTTAAATATCAAGACAGTTCTCCTTCAGTCTTTCCCTCAAACCTCATTAGATTCACCGTTAACCTCGAACTAGTGATGGCTTGTTTGGGATGCATTACAGTTAAGCCTGTGGAAACAGCACCTCTTTTTTATTAACAGACGTCCCATAAAAACCTGCATTTCTTAATCAGTATGGCAGCATTCTGGCATACACATTACCCTTTAGGAATTTAAACATGAATGTGTGCCTATTTTATATTGCTAACGTGAGCTGGAGGCACAAAGAAAAAATAAAAAGCTATAGGAAGTTTCTTAAATACAGGCTTTCAGTTTCTTTTATTGGTAAAGTCAGCACTAGTTGCCCAGTTCTCAGTGTCAAAGTCTGCTTTAAAGCTGGATACCTGTGTCAGCTTCTTCTCATAACATATCAAGCATTATTCAATAATCTTATCTTCCACTTTACCAAGTTTTGTCAGTTTTATTTCTGCACTTTGCATCTGAATGTCAGAAAGACTCTGCAAAGAATTCCAGTGTTACCAGTCACTTTGCTGATGTTTAAGGAAGGCTGTTTCTCATGTGTGCAATTGTAAGTCTATCAGCTACAGCCTATGACTCCAACAAGATCTGTTTCTACACAGATAACACCTTCCCCGCTGCCTTAAATCACCCATCCACTGGTTGTGCAGATGAAGACCAGCACCTGCAGGCTCTATCACTTCTGGAGGTGAGCTGCCAGAATTCATGGCTTTACAGTATCCACCAGAATTTTTTCCTGAAGTATGTAAGATTGCTCTCCTTAAAGCCTACATGCAGATACAAAGTACATAGTCCTGGGAAGCTGGGGGAGAGCATTCTGGCTCAGGTCCAGATGTAACATGCAGTAAAGGGTTGCAACATACAGTGCAAGAACTAGAGACTCACGCTACTGTAAGCAACAGAAAACTCCTCGTGGAAATACAAATCCCAAGAGCTTCTGTTTAAGGTGTTTTGTTTCTGTTTTTTGGGTTTGGGTTTTTTTTGGGTTTTGGGGTTTTTTTTCTATTCCCATCCTTTATCTGTTCAATTTCCAAACATTTTTCAAAAAAACCTCTCTCCTACTGTGTCCTGATAAAACAGTGCCAACTATGGGATCCTGACCTTCATAACAACAACACAATACAGTTAAGCAAATAAGTGACTTCACGTTTGAGTAACCAAACTCAAACGTACACTCCAAAGCATCATCAAGCATCAACCATGTTATTGATGTACCTCATACCTTTAAAAAGAAATCATAATACAAGACAACAGTTCAAAATGTTTCCTTCACACACACACTCTTTACAGCCAAAACTACTTGAATTTGATGAGAATTTTTAATAGTTTCAATTAATCCACAGTTATGTTTCACAGTGAATAAAATAATACTCCTTCCTGATCTTCTCCCCACTCATAGATTTACCCAGCCTTATGCAGGGTTTCCAAGTCATCATAGAATCAGAGGATACCAGGTTGAAAGGGACCTCAAGGATCATCTAGTTCAACCTTTCTTGGCAAAAGCACAGCAAAAGCACGGTCTAGACAAGATGGCTCAGCACCCTCTTAATCTTAAACGTATCCAGTGTTGGGGAATCTACCACTTCCCTGGGGAGATTATTCCAACGGCTGATTGTTCTCATCATGAAAAATTTTCCTCTTGTGTCCAGTTGGAATCTTCCCAGGATTAATTTGTACCTGTTACCCCTCATATTTTCTATGTGAATCCTTGTAAAAAGGGAGTTTCTGTATTCTCTGTAGCCACCCTTTAAGTACTGGAACATGGTGATGAGGTCTCCCCTAAGCCTTCTTTTCTCAAGGCTGAACAAACCAAATTCTCTCAGTCCTTTGATCATCTACGTGGCCCTTCTTTGGACCCTTCTCCAGCCTGTCCACATCTTTTCCTGTATAGTGGTGACCAAAATCATAATGCAATACAAATTTTAAATAAGCGAGTTCTGCCATTACATCAACAAAAGCTTCTGAATATACAGAACTCATTTAATTTATTAGGAGTATTTATACTCATAACTCATTTAACAATAACCTGTAACGTCAGTCACTCACTAAAGCACGTGATTCTCCCTTAAACATGTGGCAGACTTCTTGGAAGGAAGGATGACTCCAGAGGTGAAGTCCTGGCCCTGCTGAATTCACTGGCAGGTTCACAGCTCTGATTCCAACAGGAATCAGATTTCCCCAACACCAGTAGCAGACAAACTCTCTTTCCCTCACTGTATTTTCCAGTTAGTGTTATGCCAGCAGAACCGTTTCCAAACAGCCTGGCTTGTCTGTCTGTGCTTGTACTTCATCCTTTCTCTGTATATACTTTCTCCATACAGCCATATGCTCTTGCATATGGAAAATTAACACCCTTCTGCACACACACACTCATCTTACTAAGGAATGAAAAATTACTGGAGGAAGTTAAGATTTAAAGAGAAAATTATTACTTAAGATGGAAATAACAGAAATGTGGCCTTGCAACAGTTAATCTTCTGATGACTAAAAGCAGTTAACCTTCAGCAGCGATCAGATTTCCAGCTTCTGTAGAGGCTGATCACTCTTGGGGCTTATGCAGGGTATGCAGAGTTCTCAAGGACAGCTTGATTTCTGGCATCTCTGGACAAGTTGGAAATTGTAATTGCAATCACAGTGAGCTTCTGTGCCTGGAACTGGCAGGCAAACAGTTCCCCCTCCTAAATGGCCATACTTAGTGTACATAAGTGGAAGGAAAAGTGGAGACTGTACAAAAAGGAGTCTACAATCAGATCAGTTAGATCACCCCTTTCCCCCTATCCCCAGCAACTTAACATGATGGGGTAAAAACCTGTTTGAATCGCAGCTGAAGCACACTGCCAGGCAGTGCAGCAACACTGCTGTTCATTGTCAGCTATTCTTACCGAGACCGCTCATGCCAGCTGGAAAGGAGGATGTTTACATAAATGACAGCAGATGAGAGTAAGGAAAAATGTCTCACTGTTGTCATAAAGGATTTCATTTGATCCTAAACCTGCCCTTTAAACTGAGGTTCAAGATTAACTCAGTTGTATTTCCCAAGCAGCCATGCAGTCAGTGGAATGACTGTGGGGTGCCTGGATATACTATCCAACAACTGTTAGTACTAATGTCTTTTCAGACTTTCAGAAGCATCTACATGGACTGTTGAAGACTGGGGTCAAACAATTGGCTAGGTAGCACGAGATGTATACAAGGAATTAAAAATAATTCAAGGGACAGACAAAAATATTTCTCCAGTCACCTACATAATCGTGTAAGGCAAGATCTTACAAGGAGACTCAGTGTAAATGCATCTGTGTCAACTGAGAAACGGCCCCCAGGGCTTTATGAAAGCTGCTGTGGGCTAGGGAAGGAACACAAAAGCTTCAGCTTGGAACCTTCCTATGTCTAATGTCAATGGTGGAAACCAAGAAAAGGTCAGTCTTCTCTCACCTTCCCTACCTTACTAGCTAGCTGTATTCTCCAGTGTACTTTCCACAGTGGCACCTAGACCTATTCAAAGGAACAAAGAAAGCATTGAGATCTATCCAGATCTGTGAGTTTTCAGCTGAACAGGAGACAAAATTCTCTTTTGCTAGTCAGCCACATGATTTTTTTGCCTCTTGAAACCTCTGAACCAAATTTAAGTTTGATACATCTTGAGGACTTGTCTTTATTGTAAGACAGGTTTACAGTTTATGACAAGCTGTTTCTCTTTCTTTTTGCAGTACAAGACAACTGACTGCTTTATTCATTTACTTAATTATGGCAGATACCCACATCTTTTATTTATATCAGCCCCCTATATGCAGCTTTTATTTGTTTTCTGCATGCCCGGTGGAGGTCATTGTCACTTACTACCTTTACACTCTGCTTGACAAATGCTCTCCTGCACACTGAATGCTGCTCCTAGAGACAGCGGGGAACTACAGTAAGTCCAGGCGAAGTCAAGAAGCCCCCTAGATCTTAATTATAAAACCATAAAAGAAACCAACTGCCTCTGAAGCTCTCTTACCAGGAAACAAATGAGAATGGGAAATTTATTTCCGACCATAAATTCCAAACCCTTCAGTTTAATTTTTCCCAAGTTAACTTTCTCACCTAGCTAAGCAGCACTGCCTTCTATTATTAGCTTCTGGCCCAAAATCAGCTGACCACCATCAGTCAAACTGTCTTCATCTCAATGAGCTCAGGGACTCCCAAGGAACTCTGTGTATGCAGACCTGTGCTTGCAGCCTCTAATTATTTTCTAACAGATAATGGAGCATTTAAGTTCAGAGAGGATAGATTAAACTTGTAAGTGGATGAAAACCCTGGACAGAATCACAGTTCACAGGATTACTTCCTGGAAACACCAAGCTAGAGGGCTAGAAAGGAAAGGTCCTCATGAATTGTGTTTCCCCATGACACATTAGTTTAAAGAAATTTTTTTTTAGCCTTAAAAGTGGTCTGCTGTGCTTTCCAACTGCAGCATGACTTTGGAATGTATCACATTATCAATCAAGCACCTGGTTTGATGTTAAGCCATCTGGTCAGGCCAAAGGCTACTTGACTTATAGACAATTATAACAGTCAAACAGTTTTGAGGCCGAAGAGGGGAAATTGTTTTCACAAGTGAAACTGTAAGTCCCTGTTCTACTATCAAGTAGCCTCCTAGCTGCATATTTGCCCTTTTTCCTCACAACAAGCCTCTCTTCCCTTCCTAATACTCAGGACCCTCATATATTCTGTTGCCAGACTTAGGATGAGGAGCAGGATATCCTTCCCTCCTGATACCACCTGCATCCACTGGTAACTCCCCTCCCAGACATGCTTGCAGGCGGACCAGTAGCAAGAATGCCTGCAAATTCCACTGCCCTTCCAGGGACAATGAAGTGTGACCAGCCAAGTAGGGAGGAGAAACTATGCCCCACAACTTAAGCACCTAACCATTTCAACACCTGAGGGGAAATTCTTTAGACTGAAATTATTCCAGAGATAATACATATTCAGAAATAGGTAGGAAAAAGGTAAACTTACACTTTGCAAAACAGTAGCAACAACCTCTGTAGAGTGAAAACGAATCCATAGAAATCTACAGGTAGATTCTGCTTCTGCCCCAGAGAAGGCAGTATGGGTTGCTTATCAGACTTCAGCTTGCACTGTTGTAACAGTCACGGGCTACTACAGTTATAAAAACTATGTAAGAAAGCAGTGAGCAGAGTAAAAGAAAAAAAGCTAGCTGGGAAAGTTTGGAGAAAGCCCAGAAAACAGACACTGCTGCAACCCCCCGAAGAAAAATTCTACATAGGGGATGTACTTTTTGATGATGGCCAATTCATCATGCCCTGATGGGAGAAGGGTGGGAGGTTGTTTGGCCATAGCAGGTGCTAACATCATGCATTATGTCATTATAGTCATTACAGATCCATTAGTGGTGTTCAAGGTGCTGAAATGGCAGCCCAGTAGCCAAATTGTTGTTCTTTATTCTTTTAGCATAGCATTTAACAGAATTTCAGGAGCTCACAGAGCACTTTCAGACTTAGGCTCGGCCAGCGTTAGAAGTTTTAACCAGAGCCTATAGACAATGCCACTAACATCTAGACCTGCTATTTCTGTAGCAGCACTGAAGTGTCCCAAGTACTCTCTCTGTACACAAACTGCTGTTACAAGAGGCTTTACATTTTCCAGAGCCTCTCTAAAAGGAATGCTACGTTTTACTTGCAAGTAGAAGGACATACACAATTACATCAGAAGTAATTGCTGACAAAAGCACACCTGTACTTGACAAGTACAAAACAATGAAAGTCAAGGGTGTGACTCTCATAACGACACCTCCTTCCCACTAACCTCCTCTTCCCATTCATACCCAATAGGTCAGACACTTAAGAAAGTTAACCCCCCACTATGTTCACAATGGTACTTGGCCACCTATATGCCTTTAAAAAATCTGATACAACTGTTTTTAACCAACGACTATTCATAATTCTCTTTTTACTGAAATCACAACTGATGCATCTTGCTTTCATATGTACACTGAAATTTTCCTCATAAAATAACACCAGTGAACAGTATCAAGTTTTATTAGGATAGTTATACTGACCAAAGCCTTGGAGTGAGAATGAATAAACCACATTTTTCTACAATAACTTACCCTTCAATAAAATACATTTATTTTATCTCCTTTTCATAGGTTAAAATTTTAAAAAGTTTTAAAATAAGCCCTTTAAAGGACAGAGAGGAGCAGTCACATTAAAATAAGAGACAATGCCTAGGTCATTCTCTTTTAAAAATGTGGTTTCAGGAAATAAATGACTGGGTTAGGAGGTAAGGATGGCAGGAAAATGTGTACAATTGCATGAGCAATTATTTCAAAATAATTAAATCATCATCTTCATCAATGCAGTACAGCAAAGGATGTTACAGACCGCTGCAAATGTATCAAATGCAGCACTGATACAAAACATCTTACTTCTTATTGTCACTTGTATCATCTAATGATGAAGTAAAATTCTTTTTTATTAGGATTAAAAATAACCTTTAGGTTATTATTAACCTCTAGGACTACAAATAACCTTCACTTTTCTCTCACCATTTTACCACTGGGTCAGAGATTCGTGAGAAACTGTTAGTTTAAAGAGAAAGCATTCATAGTGTGGCTGTACCTTACTGAGTTAAAATCTCTATAGTTTCCAAAAAACCTTCATAATTTCCGAGCCATTTATCAGCTGTTACGATGCATACACTGGAGGGAAATGTGGTCCAGTGAATTAAGTCAGCAGATCGAGCTGAGCTATGAAACCTCAGACAAGTAACTTTGTCTTTTAACAAGGACCTTATGTTTTCTTTGTAGAGCGCTTCAAGGTTAATCAATATCAAAGAAGGAGATATTACTATTATTTCTCTATCAGATACAGGGTCAGATCCTCACCTGGTGCAAGTTGCTCAGTTCCACTGACTTTCATACAGTGATAACAATTCCCTCATCTTGAGGCTGGAATCTACATCGCTGGCATCAGATACGGAGTGCAGGTCACATTCAGCAGCCTTGCACTCCCTGCACGCTCACTTCAAAAGGGTGCTGAGTACCAGCTCTCCTCTCTTTGGATCTCTACCATTAACAAGACTCTTGACCACTGTTTTGTTCATTAACCAAACATCTAAAACTATTTATCCCTTTAGTACAATTCATTCCTTTTGAACAGGGACAAAATGGCCTTTTTATTTATTTTTTTTTTTAAATTTGTGCACAGTGATTACTGAATGTCATCAACATAAATGTCCAGTGCTCTGTAAAAAGCACAGGAAACCCCTTCATCTTTACAGCCTTCATTCAATTGCCTTAGAACTCCCACGTAATAATTTGTCTGAAATAGCTAAATCCATAACCATACATTTCTATTCATTTCTAGATGGAAGAATAGACTACATAACGGGAGTACTTTCATACAGTGATATGTGGTTTACAGTCGCATTAATGCTAACCAAATTAAGCCTATACACTGAACACATCTTCAAGACTTAAAAGTCCTATGTAATTTTCAAGTTCACAAAAGGGATTTTAAAAAAGTGCAAATGTCTATGAGTTGTCAAAAAATTGTCACTGATGAGGACATACACATTCACAGTGTCAATGAGGTTTGATCTTGACACAGAGCTAAAAACCAAGTGCACAGTCTTTGTGAACATAGAACGTTAATGAAAACTATGATCTTGACCTCTTCTGAACAACATTTCAGATGAGTAAAGCAAAAGGGCTTTTAAAATCCAGCATATTTGAATTTTCTTTCCCCTCCCTGTTACGCTTTGTTGCGGTTGACAGCTCCCAGCCTCTCAGTGCTTAGTTCTCAGGAACGCTGAAGCAGAAGGGGGGTGAGGTTTCTGTTCCTGTGAGTTCTGCACCAGTGGAGACTTGCATACATGGCAAGATGCTACCCTGCAACTCCTTCTCTCTCATCTCTAACGTCTCTGCCATGGAAAGATAAAATACCTGGCACATGAGACAGAGGAGTTTCAGCCTTCCACTGATTGGAAGACTATTTATAAGAAAATTCCAGGCATCTTCGGGTCCATGATATTTGCACAGTGAAAAACCCAGCCCTTCATTACCTGCTAAAGCAGGTACTTCTGCTTCTGGAATGGAATGATCTATGTGCAATAAACTAAACCAGGCAGAGCATTGCCTCATACAGATCTGTCTAGCTCTACAGCCTCAGAGAAGCAGCACTGACCTACTCACAGCTGAGGTGTAACCTTGGTTGGGGTTTTTTGGTTGTTTTTTTGTTTGAACACTGCTGCAATAGAACGCTATAGATATGCATTGACACTGAGACTGTCAAAGACTAAGGGAAGGAGGGAAACAGCCTACACACAAAATACCAGCAGCTGAGTTTCTGGGTCACGATAATGGAGCACTTGTTAAGCATCAGCACATCAGTCCTGTGTACAAGCCTCCTTCTGCTATTTAAATGTAAGGAAAGAAAACTGGCAGAAATTCCTCTTTGCAATCACTGTGGACTACACAAAGACACCCCTCTCTCCGTCCCCCCCCAGACCTGAGACACTGATAATCTTGTACTTACATCCATGAACTCCACATTGGCTTTCGGACCAGTGGTCTCATTAAGGATCTTAATGGCCACAGGAATCTTCACAGTTTCTCCCTCAGGGACCCAAATGCCCTAGAAATTTTTTTAAAAAGTGACACATAACAATCATAGAAACTTAATTCAGTGACAGTTCTTTATGATGCATTTTGTCATATTACGCAGTTTAGTTACAAACCCGAGAACTGAGAATATACAAAGTTATAAAATAATAAAAACTCCACAAAACTAATTGGTATCTGAGAATTAAAAGCTGAGATGGCTAAAGAGTAAATTTTAAATTTAAAATTCAAAAACTGTGTTACCTCTTGGGCTACTTTTCCATCCTTCTTGACTATTCCTGTGCTCTTGGCTACCCATCTCTATCACTTTATTATTGTCTAAGCATAGTAAAACTGATTATTCAAACATGTATTCCCATGACCTTGTAGCTGTAGAGACCTGGTCTGTACTTCCTCTCTTTCCTCCCCAGTTTGAAGACAGATACAGTATCTGCCCTCCCCCAGTGCTCTGGCCTACCACCTCAACGTGGCAGGTTTGTGTTGCTCCCAAAGCATTGGGTGATTGGTTTAACTTGCTCATTAAGCCCTACTTCATGCCTTTGAGATTTGGACATAACCAACAGATCTTAAAAAAAAATAAATCTTTAACTCAAGTATTTTTTCCCTTGTGGGTTCTGCTCTTACACCCCGGATGTTAAAGGGTGCACTGACATAACTCAACTTTTCTATTTAAATGGAAGAAACAAAAAGTATTATGGTTTAGCTAATGACAATACTGTTTTACAAGGTACGATTACTATTACAAGACCCATGTGACACTTGTGAAATGATAGACAAAGTTTATCTAGCTTTCCAAAAGTGTGCTGTAAAGCCATTAAGTAAGGACAGAATGACAAACTTTGTTACCACATTTTAGTATCAAGACAGCTCAGCTTGTGTAGTCCTCTTGCATGCAGGGCTGCTTGTGGCTGACACGCCTTTTCTCACCAAAAAAATCTGCACGTCTGATTAAACTGAAGTCAGTGTTTAAGCCTGAAGATGTGCTCCTCCCACACAATTCCATTATCCTATGAGCTTCCCAGACACTTAGGACTCATGAAGTCATCCACAGTACGGGATGCTTTGCTGCAATGCACAACCTGACTGTTTAAAAGTTAAATGAGGGAACTCACTGCTGTATATTCAAGACTCTTACCTTGTATACAGTTCCAAAGGCTCCAGAGCCAAGAACCTTGACTCTTTTCAGCTCTGTTTCCTTCAGGATACGAAGCTGTGCTTGGTTGGGTGCTGTGCCACTTGGAGTCAAGGGCTCCACAAGCTATGAAGGAAAATCCAACAATCTTAAATATTTTAAAATGTGAAGACCTGCCAGAAGTTTATACTGAAAACAAACAATTCAACTAAATAACTGGAATAAGACAGTGGTGGGGTCTATTGACCATTGACCTGCCAACTTGTGGAGGGATTTCTCACCTTCAAAACAAGCAAGCAATGAAACCAAGAGATCTAATAAAGAAAATCCTCACTCAACATGTAGTAATTTCCATCAGGAATTGCATGATGGAATTACAAACTGGAAATTGAATTGGTGTCACAACAACGTACCCAAGGACTTTTGCTAATGGAGGCAGTATAAATATTTTCTACATGACAGAAATACAGCATTTATTATCAGTGCACCACATTCCACTTTTGCCCATTTTAGTGCCTTTTAAGCTGGTCATATTTCTTTTTAATAGCCCCGACTTAATGGCTCATCACATTCTTATTCTGTTTTGGGGAAGGGACTATTTTTCTGAACTTCTGTTATACCACACAGGAGGACAGCTTTAAGGAGAAAACATCTTATAGCAGAGCACTAATTTATAACAGCCACTAACTTACTGCAAAAGAGGCACAATTAAACAATTTGCTCAAGATGTCCCAAGAAACTTTGTAAATGAGCCACAATGGCGCATTCAGTTAAAAATGCTTCCAGATCTCAACATTATACCACCTCTGCCAGAAAAACCAATGCTTCTTTAAAAATAAATTAAAAATGCATGAAAAGGACAATACTCTAAACAATGAAAATCAGTCTGTTTCTTTACAGGATGAGGAAAATAGTTCAGGGCTATTCCTACTCAAATTGGTTTGAAACTACTGCAGTATTTCAAAGTCATCTGTTTAATACAAGGGTAAATGCACAATGCTCTGCAGTTTGCAAACTACTTCTATGGCTCTTTGAGCATCATGAACTACTTAATTAGTTGACCAGACTACTTTGGTTCAGGTAAAAAATACCAGTATCTGGAAATTACTGGAGTAAGAAAATGTAACAAAACCAAATAGCAACAAGTTGGGTTTACTGCAGAAATAATTTGTGTGCTATACTTTTTTTAGTGTGATTTCTCTTTCCTCTTTCCCACTTTAGATGTCCAGTACTTACATGGTGAAAGAAAGAAGGTTTACTGTAAAAGAAAAGTAGGCAGACTGGCAGTACACTACTGCATTTTCAATTTGTGAAGGGTGAAAACAGCTTCTGTGCACAGTCCACCAACACACAGGTATTGCAGGTAGAAGTGGTGTGGGCATCTAAAAAAATGCCTGTAGAGTTTTACTGAGAATGATCTACAGAAAGAACAGATCTGCTATAGCCTTCAGCTAGAAATAAAGACTTCAGCTGAAGCTGTAGTTGCTTATATGTTTATCTCGGGATGCTCCTGATCTAATCTTCAGTATCTAAGTCAAGACAACAGCTTCCCCACATGCTCAGTAGGCGTCCTGGTTCCCTCAGGAACTGCTGTCAGCCACTACTTCTATCTGACCAATGGAGAATGAGAGTGGGACTTCACAGCCAGTATTTCTTAAATCCAATGAAAACTACCTGCTTAAAATCATTTGTGCTTAACTAAGGGCTGATACAATGGCAAGACTTATGTAAAGGCACTGAGTATTGTTAAGCTTTCTATACAACTGTATTGTGCTTAAGAAGCAACACAAATTCTAGCCAAGCATAGAGATACTTAGGGAAACAGGCTGGGGATGCATGTCTCATTTGCTCCCAGGCTCTACAGTGGAGACGAGTGGGAGCAGGACCCTTGGAACAGAACAGAAAACAGCACTGTCAAAGAATCACTAGCTAATAATATTCTCCAGCTTTATTACCTTACAAGGGGGACCCTAGTTGTAAAATATCATCACTTGCAAAGTGTCTCAAGCATAGGACTGAGGAGATAGTAATCACCTTGGCTGTAGCTGACAGATAAAGATTTAATGTTATGTTTAAATATATTTCCTAGATTGTCCCCTCCACTACTGGCACTTCAAAGAGCAGGATGGAGTGGGCACAGCACTCCATCCTATAGCGCCACTACGTATTTTTTGCCAGTAGAACTGTGAACCTCATTTGGTTAAGCTCTGCGAAGTATCTTGGCTTAATAAAATGCATCATTATTACCGATCATGACTACAGACTGTGACAGAAATCTAGACCACAAAGGCAATACAGGCATTGGGAATCACAGTAGGTGACAATCTCTGCATTTAAGTATCCCTGATAAGCTTAAGTTTGCATCAGAGCTTGCTGAAAGAATTTACTTCAGTCTCAAAAGTTAACCTCAGTACGCAGTGGATGAAAATCTGTCACATTTAAGCATGAGCGCTGCTAAATGCATTGATGAACTGGGATAGAAGTTCAGCTGAGAGCAGGATGGAAGTCCAAAAATCTGGTAGAACATGACTAAGACCTTGAAATAGCTTCATTCATCCCATCAGTTTAGTCCTGCAGAAACTAGCAAAAGGATTTCTACAGACCTCTCTGCTAACTGGATTGAAGACCTGAACATCTTTAATACAAAAGCAGAACAGCTCTACATATCTTTTCAAATATTCAACGAGAAGCACACTCTCACCTCAGTTTCCAGGAATCTTCGCAATGCCCTCTTCTTTTTAATGCTTTTGCGTCGAACATACACAGCAAATGTCAGGCCCACAATGACGATGATGAAGAGGCCACCAATAACTCCCGCAGCAATCAGAGGGGTTCTAGCAATCAGAATCAGAGACTTCATTTTTAGGATAGAGTGTGAGATCAAAGAATAGTTGAGTACATAAAACACATTCACTTGTAAAGCTTATTAACTGTCTTATGACCAGAATTTCTAAGTCAGTCCAACTGGGACATCAGGGGAAACACATTAACATATGGTACAACTTTTCTTGGTTTTAATCAATATACCAATTCTACTTTTTTCAAACCGCCATGCACATGTGAGGAGTTGTGTGGACAAGGAGATACAACATGCACTTTGATGGCAAACGCAAATCTGCAATGGCAAAATGAGGATACAGGTGTCTGCGAGTTTTCCTGCAAGAGCTTTCACTATGCTTACTCTTTGGCTGCGTCTAGATTAACTCATGGGCTTGTGTGCTTAGAGGAAAACAAACTAATTAAAAATACCCAAACTACCAGTAAGTATTATGTGCCTTCTCGAGTATGGAGGAAGTGAGAGGCAACTTCAAACACGGTGTTTCATACACAAATCTGGAGGCATCATACTCGTACACCTTCCTTAAGTGGAGGATGTTTATATATGAACAATGCATTTCCTGACTAGAATCATGCACACCCTCTTGGAACTCCTGGTTCATTACTATTACACACAAACATTTTGGTCAGGGGTTATGGTTGCAACCATCTAGTTTTGCTGTGGCTTTTCAGCACAGACAAATCCCAGACCAAAAGGCTGGTGTGTTGTAGCTAAAAAACTCCGGTGAACAACACCAAGCAAAGTTCAGCTTTTGCACAAGACCTGTTGTCCCCCCCCAATACTCCTATAACTCCTTTCAGCTTTCCAGCAGCCTGAGCTACAATTACAGTAACTTGTTTTTCCATAGTTATCAGATGTAGTAGGCTGGCATCATGGTAGATACTATACAAGCACAAAATAAAGACTGTCTCAGACAGTCACTCTCATGGACTTAAGATGCCCACGTTTGGAGATCACCTGCACAGTCAGTGAAGAGAAGGAGGCTCCGTTCAAAGAAGAAGTCAAAGTGTTAGGTGCTGCAACTCAGTTTTCTTTCTCTCCCTGTTCCGTCTCTAAAGGGTGGGTAAGAGCTTCCAAACCAAACCCTTAAATTACACATTTTCACAGAATACCAAAAACTTATAGGTATTAACACACTCACAGCATTTAACATCCCTCCAGAAACGGCATTAAGGTCCACAAGATGAAACCAGAGCTAACCCAAACAAAAATCCCTTGCAGCAAGCACAGCCTAGACACTGGGATCACTACGTATTTCACCCTCCAGATCCAATCCTATTGTGTCACCCGATGTTAACAGAGAAAAGCCTTATGTTCCCACATCTAGTATTAAAGCACCGTGTTTAAAGCACCACTATCATGTCTGCCCAGAGAAAACACATTAACATTACACAACACTGTAAGGCCTATTACAGTTCAAAGACTTTAGGAGGGAAAGTATAAAGCCTAGAAATAAAGGAAGCGGAATGTTGTGTGGCTGTGAAATGGTTTGTTTGGGAAACAGAAGTCCAGTACCACCTACTCCTCAGGCAGAGACACTCCTCCTTCATCTAGTGTGGCCTTAAGACACACTGCCTTTTCTAATCCCACTGGTTACTCTGCCAACTTTGAGTGCAGAGCCCAGATTAAAGGACCCAGCATATCCACCCAAAACAACGCCACTCTTCATTTTTGAGTGCTTTCCATAATGCTTACATAAGAAACTCTTTAATAGGCAATTATGAAAAACACTGGACATCAAAAGACTTCTATGGAGCTAGCACTGACTCATATTCTTGAGCACAGGAATTTATTACTTTTTAAGCTGTATGAACAATCATATGATTTTTAACAAACACCACTAAACCACAGACTGACAAAACAGAAGAACTCTCAGCTATAAAGTGCATATTAATAACTAAAATAACAACTGTCAAAATAAATAATTAGAGTTTTATGGTACTGTGTACACTAAAAATGGTTCAAACAATATTTACATGATAGACCATAATAAGGAAACAGTTCCAAAGGAGACATAACAACTAGTGAAGAAAATAAAATGAAGTTATAAATTCCTTCCAGCCCTTTTATTGTTAACAGAGTGCAAGGGTTCAAAATGAATCTTTATGATCCATTGTGTCATCTCTCATTGACTTTAAAAGAAAGTCCTCATAATTTTTAGCATTGAATTAAAAAAAACCCAAAACCCAAATAATTTTCAAAAACTTCACCAAACAAGCGTTTAGTCATTAACGTGAAATATAATGTAATTGCATATTATATCTGAATTTTCAGGAGGTACCATCTAAACACAACGCTAAGCAAGCTGAAAGAGGGAGTGTAAGAGGAATAATGTAACATGTGAGGGGAAAAACATATTTAAATGCTAAACAAGTAACTGTAATGCAGAAGTTTTATTTTGAACTCGAACAGTGATCAATTTCCTTTACTTGTAAATCCACTATCCTCACATAAAAATCATGGCAGACACAAACAGCACAGACCTAAATGGATGTGACTGTATACCGTACAGCTTCTCCTCACACTGCTGTTGAGCTAAGCCCCGAAGTCAACAATCGTGTTTTATTTGCTACAAAACCAAATGACAAGTCACTGCCTTCAGTGCTTGCTGGTATCATCAGTGCAGCTCACTGTTGTTTCCAACCACACGGAGATCATTTTCTAAGTCCAGTTTTCTGGGTGTCACCTACCTCATTTATGTTTTTTTTACTTATGAGTCTTAGGCTGAATTTGCTTTTCTGTCTATTCTGCTAAGACCTTCAAGTCTCCTGTATCATTTCTCTACTATTTTAATGTTTGCAGTGCCTTATATTTAATACCCTGGTGAGTTTCATTAACATGCTGTTTACCTTTCTTTTACATAATTGTTAGAGACTGTTTAACGTGGATCCCTGCAAGGTGGCACTGATCAGAGATGCTGCTGAAGACACGTAACCTTTCTCCCATTTTGTTTTTTTTAATCCAATCCTTTTTTTGCATATGCACCTAACCAGTAGTTCAACTTCACACACAGCTGGACACACAAATCTCCTTATCTCTAGTGGCATTAAGGGCCTAATCCACTTACATTTTTGTTACATTACTGTCCCACAACCACCTCTGTGAATGCAATTTGCTGTATTCGCTCACCTCAGTCTACTGCCCACTTAAAACTAATTCCATGAAAGTTAACAGGAGCTGTGTTGATGCAGAGACAAAAATTTCACTATCAAAAAACCTCATTTTGTTAAAGCCATTTTAAAAAGCATGGAGGCCCCATTTCTCTGTTAGAGCTCAGAAAGACTAAAAGTCAAGCAAAGAGACGTAATTCCATGTCAGTCCTGCCCGCCCAGCACAATGAATGGACAGCCAAAAGTCAATCCTACCTCACATTTCTTTCAGCTCCACCATGAACACATCAACAGGAAACTCCTGATACATCCACTACTTTCCTTTACACACTGAAAATCTGCCCCAGAGGATGAAAACAATCTCTGCTAAGTGTTTCTGGACTTTTATGCTCATCAAAATAGACTCAGCAGCCCAAGAAATACAGCCCTGAATCATAATTCAGCACCACATAATTAATTTGCTATCCTTTACCCCTCCCTCAGCTGAGGACAGAATACCCAAATTAATGATAAGAAAAGACAGCAGCAGGGGAGGAAGGCAGTGGGAGGGGAAAAAAATCACAACATGTGAAAACTCCTGCCTTTTAA
Organism: Antrostomus carolinensis; assembly: GCF_000700745.2. NCBI lineage: Eukaryota > Metazoa > Chordata > Aves > Caprimulgiformes > Caprimulgidae > Antrostomus > Antrostomus carolinensis. The sequence goes on from NW_010334104.1 coordinate 23,225, forward strand.
ACCAGAAATTGTGTATCTGTGGCTAAAAGTTGAAAGTAAGATTCAAGTATTCCCTTAGGAGAAATGAATAATGTATATTTCTTTTAAAATGTGTACTGTGTTTTCATATTTAGAAGCATGTAACACTCACTCCCACACACCAAAATTGAGACAAAAAGTTCAAAGTTAGTATTCCAAGATGGACAAGGATGCTCAACAGGAGGGCTTGTATCATTCCATCCACTCCAAAACATCTGCAATTCCCACAGTGCTTTGAGACCAGGTATTGAAGTCTAATTACCGATTTAGATGAGTGCATGGTCCCATACTCGACTGAGGAGTGCAGCAGGACAGGGAAACAAATAGAACTGTGGTCCATAGAGTAAAGCTGAGAAAGAACACCTGTTCTTCTGTCTTTGGCATTAATCTCCTCAATATGATATGTAAATAAACTGACCTTTGAAGTCGAGCTGTTAGAGGGCTTTAAGTTCCTGCCTTAACCTTCCCCTCCTTTGAGTTTTATCTGTATATCCAAACAGGATTCATTACAACTTTGAATATCTGCTAAGTTGTCCCTTCTTCTAAATTTCTGTTATCAAGGCATTATTTTTTCCCTGATGGACAATTCATACGTTCTGCATTCCTCACCCCTTCCATCAGTAGGGAAGTTCAGCTGACTTTGAAGCTGCACTTTTGGAGATCTAACGGATTCTGCTAATCCTGAAATGATAATCTTAGTATTTAAAATATACAAGATAAACAACCAGACTGGGAAGCAAATCTGTGTATGTTTTAATAGGTTCTCTCTGCTATGCTGTCTTCCCATGGCAGAACTCTACAACCACAACTTCCACCATGCCCGGTGTTCACAAAATGATGCTCCCCGAGGGTGGGAAGAATTCACCTAATGTTATTCACATTAAGATGTGCTTTGCTTTATATTTTTATTTTTCAAAAACAAGGCTACCTTCCCCCTTTTTCCACCTAACCTGAGGGTGTCTGAACACTGACAAATGTCACCCATTATGTACAGATTAGGAGTTTTTATCATGCATAAACACAAATTTTAACTCAAAGCTGATCTCATGATTACTACCAGTTCTGCATTTAATCAAGATATGGGCAAACTGCACTCCACTGTACTGTCACCTAGCTGTAGTTAAACCTTGGGGGCAGGCAGTTCTAGCCACAACTTTGACCACAATGTTGCAGTCTATGTCCAGGTCCATTCAGCAGTTAAACATCAAAGTTTTCACTTTGGACAAGGCTAATGCTAACAAACAGGTATTGATAGTCAAAACTGCATTTTCCTGACCCACACTGGTTTGGATATTGAAGCCTTCCTCAAGCAAGTATTTAAGGATATTTCTAGATCACTATAATCAAGTTACCTGTATACTTAAAGTTTTTTCACCAAAGGAGAACAACAGGTGCAGAACAGAGACTTGCAGTGTCTAATTGACAGCATACATCCTCTCCTCCTCTAGTATGCCACTAACCAAGATGTGCTGTTGACAGCAACTGTGCCGTTAGGATATATCAAAATGTTTAACATATGGTGACATAATTTACTGAAGGTTTGTACATATTTTGGTTATCAAGAGTGTTTACTGAAAACAAAACACAAACAAGATGCAAAATAATCTATTCTGTGAATTCCTTAAATTGTGTCCCCCACTCATGCCTCTCTTTTCTTTTTAATATAGGATTCCTCATTTCACTCAGCAAAACAAATGATAAAGAAAAAAAAATAAGTATAGCTTTGAAAATGAATATAAGCTAGAATTATAGAGATTAATATATATTGATTATAAATTTATTACATCTTTATTATCATTAAGCATACACAGTCCACAATGATTTCTTTAAAACTAGTTTTAAATCTGATTGGCATAATCATAATCATAACCACATTTGGTTATGTTTTCACCATGAACTACTAAGAACACTCAGTTTTAACTCCCTGTTAATACAGTTGACTGGGGATAAATACTAAAATCTCTGTGATTACAGTATCAATACAGAGGCTTTTCATGAGTTTCTTTCCCCATAACACTGAAAAGCCCATGTGACACCTGTTGCACCCCTGGTATTTTTAGGCTGACATTTTTCTCTTCGGCCACAACATAAAAAAGGAACGTTATTGTTAAGAACTTGCACAGTGACTTTGTTTTGAAGCTTGTGCTTTAAGTAAGTAGATTGATGTTCCTTGTAAAATATGCCAAGTCAGGCCCCGTATAAAGTAGATTGATTTATCTCTGACAGAAAGCCCGTTAAATCCTCTAGACTGGACTCACAGGTGAAGCCAGTGCATCAAGTAAAAGAACAATCCTCTTTATAAACTTGTCATATTTCCCATTTTCTTTGGAAAGAATAACATTTTGCTTTAAATACAGAAAACTAGACCTGTAATGACCATGGGTGCTGATGGACTGCTCTGAAACTAAAACCATCAACATTAGCTCAAAGAATTTCTCTCTGCATAAAGCATTCCTGTTAGAAGCAATAAACTCAGCTTGCTTCTCTGCAACCAGTTGTGGCCAACTGGCTCTATGATTAGTCTGTGTACATGAAATTATTAAGAAGAACACATGCTTTTCTCAAATACAAACATAAAGTGCATTTTCCTGTATGACATTACGTGCTGAGAGACTGCTTTTTCTGGTGGTACTGCTTTCTATTCATTAACTACCAAACCCAAAGGGACAACAGAGCAGCACAGGCTGAGGCAGAGTGCGCTACGTGGCTTGGGGAGCTGGAGAAGTCTGAGGCAGCGCCTATATTAGTATTAACCAGTAGGTAGCCAAAGTGTTTAATGGACACCAAGTCATAGGGAGAATATAAATCTTAGCATAAAATTGGTCATTGAAACTGAGAAGAAGTATTCCTTCACTCTGCAAAAGGTGTTCAGGGTAGATTTTTATAACACTTTCTTCATTGCTACATTGTGGTTTCTATGATATGTTCTGGCAGACACAGGCAGGCCAATTACCTTCACCCTCCATCCTGTACAACTTCACAAGCAGAAGGTTGAACTCCAGCCTAAATGGCTCAGAAATTATTTCACCTGCCCTCAGCTTTGCTCTGCCAGTGACTGTACAGATGAGTGAATACTGCAGTCAGTATTAATGAGAATTCATTAACATTTCAGGCAGCAGCTTCATTCAGTCTAATGCATGTCATTTTTTGTTTACAGTTAACAAACAATTATGTAGATAAGTGTATGATCCAGAGTTCGGAAAAACAATCAGACTTCTGAGGACATGTACTCATGATGAATTCAACATTCACTACTTTGTTTGCTAAAATTTTTGGTACCTGGTATTTGGTACAGGACATGGAGGGAAATTTGTTTCAGTTTGGGTGATAAATCAAACCATAAAGGACAGAGAACAGGAAGGAATGTTCAGGAGTATTTTAAATGATCAACAGGTGGAAACTTGTTTGAATACTGTGCTCTTCCTTCTGCTATTTTTTTTTTTTAAGGACTTTCCAGATTACACTAATGGAAAGTGCTTATAATTCACTTAAGTTCCAGTTAAGTGTTTGCTGAAATTGAGCTATTCAACATACGAAATATCCAAACCCATACACAACTAAGCAAAATCTCGCCGCACACATACGATTGAAAAATTTTCCTACAAAGTCTCAATCAAAATAGCAACACTTCATTCTGCAGTGGTATAAATGTATATATAAATATAGCATTTGAGACATTTATTAGAATACTAGTAACGGCCACGATGCTGTTCACTTCAACATACATTTTAGCTACTCCTCATTTAAGTTCTAAATAGGCAGAATTTATCTTTGTGGAGCATAGCAGGGAATAAACGTGGCCAGCGCTCATAAGTATCGAGGAAAATCCAGGGTAGATAAAAAGCAGGGTAGAAGGAATTTATTTCTGAGTATGCCTGATGTTGCTTTCGGATTTATCACTATTATTTTACAAAGATAGCATTCTGTCTAAATGCCCTAAACAAGTTATATCTATAATGAGAAAATCCCATTTGGTTATGGGGAAAAACTCACATAAAATTCAGATCCTTCTGACACAAGGCTTATACAGGGATCATCTCCTATACGATAACGTGCCCAAAAATTCTTCTGTGTCCGTAACTTATCAGTCATCTCCCAGTAGTTCTCATACTACCAAGTGAAGCAGAGAGAAACTCTGGTGTATCTTGCAACTGCTCTTAATTCCAGTCATCATCCCACTCCCAGCATTTCCCCAGAGGCCATTCAGAAGAAAAAAAAAAAAAAAGAAGTTCAATAACTTAGAAATTCCGAAATCATCCACCTTCACTTTTTCCCTCTGTATCAACAGCCACCCAAAGGAATCTATTTCACTTCACTGGCTGTAAAGGGAGCCAAGGGAAACCAGTCTTTGTGAATATTATCCTCATCGCCTATTCTCAGCTCAGATTTTTTTTGCATCTATGTACACAGCAACCTCCTATCATCTTGATAGTCACAGATGTGACTTGATTAGAAAAAACAGCTTGTGTCCATGGTGAGGATACTGCTCAGAGTAACCTAGACTCTACAACAGCTGTTTTATTATGATTATTTTGCAGTACAGTATGGCCCACATAAAGGCAAATGATAATTTAGTAACACAGCTCTTCCTTCTCCCACATTTCAGTATGATAGCACATTCCAGAATTTTTTGCAGATACCACCTTATCTATGCATCTTACAAATCTTACAAATCCTCTTCTTCCATGAAATGGTAAACTCCCAGAACAGAACAGGCCAAGCATCTGGGGAAACAGTGATTCAGCTTAAAAAAAATCTCTTTTTCCTTTTTCAGCCACACCCCCCCCCACCTAAGTACTAGACTCTCTAACAGACAGTGGATCCTGCTGACCTCTTGTGCCTCTTTGGTCTCACAGCTTCTGAAGCTCATTAGGGCTCAAGAAAACAAGGAGATAGAAGGTTCAGACATTTTTTCTTCCCTGTCTCTATTGTAAGAGAGGCAGGCAGGAGGGACTGCCTCTCATCCCACTTCAAAAATGTATGTATTTGAAGCATTTAAGTGAAAAGAGCACAAAAAAACTTGATGAAACCAGCTAGAGAGAATGCATACAACCATACTGCTGCAGCTATAGGTTTTGGCTTGGTTTCTTAGTAAATGCCTTTGTCTCACTGGAATTCTCCATGAAATGGAAATAGCGCCCTCATTTTAAAAATATCTTGATTAAAAGATGACTCAAACATCCCAAAGTTTTGAATTTGGAGCTTGATCCACTGGTTGATCCAGAAAATCAAAGCAGAGACAGTTCACACAAAACTGAAGTGGTGAGACAGCACTGAATTTAGCCTGCATCCAACTCATTTACATGCAGAGGATAACACTGCCACGAGGGAGGGAAAAACATATCTACAGGAGATGGGACTATCTGAAAGCTCGAATATTATCTCTTCAATCTGTTCCTTGTCTATCCTTATTGTGATTGAGACTATGCATATTAACAACTACTGGTCCATTTTTAATGCAGGAATACTTTTTACTTTTTCTTTTTTCCCCTTACATCAGACCATGAGGGGCAGGGAAAGATGCAAATTATTTATGAAATTTAGATACTTTCTTTAAGGAAGAGTATTCAATCAAAGCAAGCCCACTGAAATGAACTGAAAATTTCCCAATGGCTGATTCAAGCCTACTGGGAACTTAGAAGAGACCAGTTTGGCCACTGCAATGCCAGTGAATTATCCAACTAGAATTAGTCCTCTTCCCTCCAGTCTACCAGGTCATCACTGTTTCTTTGCTTCTAACCAGCCAACAGGATCCATATATCATGGTCCCTGCTCCCAGCATTACTTTCAGATTAATGTGCAGATTAACATGCTATGCTGCCAACATAAGGATTGCAATGTCTTATCTCCTCTTCAGCATGACCTCCAAGACTATACTGAGCAACACTGACATCAAGCCTATGGGTTCTAACTTGGTGAACCTTAACAGCATTAGCTGAAGCAAAACAAATGGTAACAAATAATTAAAAACATATCCACCCTCAGTCCTTTTGTTTGTTTCTACTTTACCTCTTCTTTTCACTCACATTATGTTGCTTTACAGCTTCTGTGCCTGCAAGGCACATCTATGCTACTTAATTTCAGTGTCATATCTAAACATCATTAGGTTTACCACAAGTAGACAGTTATGAGTTAAAACGGAACACGGAGTAAAACAAGAACATGCAATGAAAATCCAAGCAAGTATTTTAAAAGGCAAGTAACACCTTGGTGTATTGCCATGATGGCCTGTGTTTCTAATGGACAAAACTATGTCACACGCAGGGTATTGGGAACCTAAGAGAAATTATTTGAGGAAATAGTCCTTATTTCTTACTTAAAAGGTTGATTGCACTTCAGGCAATTTTCCTGCAGGTACTGAAAAAAAAAACTTCATATAATTTACAAATCAGGGACTACATCATGTCTGGACCACATTTAACCAAAGTTTGGCATTTGCCCTGATGACAAAGTTGAATTTGTTCTTATACTTCTGCATAAGTGCCACAACTCTTCAGGATGAGGGATTACCAGCTCTGTCAATAGATGTACCTAACAAGCCAATACACAGTAAACTCCTGACAACCATCTGACAATGAAAAGCTCAATCAGAACTAGCCAGCACCCATTCTTCACATTATCCTACAATCTTTCCTTGCCCATTTGATCATTTGCTCAATCTTAGATAACTAAAGAAATTACCTACATTATCTTCTATTGATTAAACAGCCAATATGTCTGCAAAGGAGCTTGATCACCAGTGTGTGAAGACAGTGTCATAAAAAATTTACATCAGATTGAAAAAAAGCATGAAGATTTTTGACAAAAGCAGTGTCATCCCTAAAGAAAACTTCACTTTCAAAGGTTACATACAAATAAAAACAATATCTAGTATCTAGATACCATGCTTTCTAAAACATTATGGTACCGAAGATACAACTGTACTAAAGCATCTTCCAGGAAAGGAAGGGAGGGATGATTAGAAGAGGGGGAAGGGGAAAAAAAAAAAGAAAAAAGAGAAAAAGAAAGAGTCTCCACTACAGAGCAATGTAACATATTTAGTACCCCATTAACATCTAAGGCTTAGAATACCTCAAAGATGTTAGACCTTCAAATTTATGTCATTAGTAGAGAAACTTAGCCATGGGAAACAATTTGCCTTCAGCTGTATGACATCACATAAAAATGCTGAAACAGTAACACACAAACATAGTACTATATTTATTAAAAATAAATGTCTCATTCAGGTGAATGCAGGCATGATGCAAGACAGCTCAAACAGGCAAGATCTGAATGAGTTCCTCCTCTCCCCTAGCAAAGGACAGTCTGAAAACTCAGCAGTTTAACTGACCTAACTGCTAACAAACAAAGGATATGGCAGCATTTCAGAAACTTGGTGCAAAGCCATATGGAGCTCTCACTGTGAGCCCCACCAAAGCTGACAGGAACCAAAGCCCAGTATTCAGCAGCTGGATTTGCCTGTCTGTGTCCAATTTGGTACTAGGGATCAAAATTCATGGAGGAACTCTGGGTCCTCATCTTAGAGCACAAGCCAAGAGCGGATTGTAGCTGGAAACTGTCATCACAGACATGACAGCGTTATGGCACACACTATAAACAATGGCAGGAGGAACCAGCAAAATCCTCTGGCCTGAGTATCTGTATAGCAAGCGTACAGGCTTGGCATAAATTCGTCATGCCTGCAAGACAAAGTTCCAGTCTTGATTTTACAAGTCTAGTGCTGGAGAACAGAAAACTACCAGAAAAAAAAAAATTATTCCAGGTATTAATAAACCTCATTAGAAATGTATTTGCATTTTGCTGCTTTGAATGTCTCTTTCCTCAGATTTCATCCATTTAATTATCTTGCAGACAGACAAACACTCTACTCTCCTTTTCAATCTGCTAGACTAGAGTCATCTTCAAGCAAACTTTTGTTCCTTACCTATGTACTTTTAGATGACAATCAGGCTCTACACTTTAACCTTCAGCCAAAAGAAGCTTTAGCTGTCTGAGCTCCCAAGCATCTTCACTACAAGGCACAATGCACAAGGCTCTAATTATACCTGGTGGCTCTTCTCTCAAGCCTCTTTAACGTACAGTTAACAGTATGAGAAAACAGTCAGTCTTTCTGAAGGTACAGGGTCTACATTTTTGTTCAACTCTATCCACTACCACTATAACGAGGTAGAAAAGAGGCAGAATACCTCCACTTTACAGAAAAGCTGAACTAACAGTGAGAGGACATTGCATGGGAAATGAATTTAGTATTAGGCCCTCCTGCCCACTACAGTTTGAATGTAGTTATTTGAAACTCTACACACAAAAAGCCCAAAGGTACAGATGGTTTATATGACATTTTCCCACCCTGTTTTCACTTTACAGCATGACAGGGGAAAAAAAATATAGTATACAATGAAGCAATTTGGTCTGATGGCTCGATTTATTGATGCTCTATTCCTGCATGGTTGCTGGTATTTGTGGTAACGCTTCCACTGTTGGTAACTGCTGCAGTACAGCTTTCCACACATAGCACCAAAGGACAGAAGCTTGTTAATTCCTGCAAACCTATAGCTTGTTTTATTAGTTTACCATTGTGTTTGCAGGCTACATCTGGGTAAAACTGGGAAATGTCTTATCAAATTCAAAGTTGGTATTTCCATTTCTGCAAAAACAACTTGAAAAGATCAACTGTGAACTGTACTCTCATCATTAACAAGTTATCCGCTATTTTTGATCTAATGCTGGAAAAAATATTGCAAATTAACTGAGAAGTAGAACATACACTTTTGTATGTAAAACAAAAAACACTAATGTAAATTGCAGACTCCAAATAAAAATCCTCCTCTGCATCAAGTGTTCTACATTTGATTATACAGCAAATATTTAACTGGATTTAAACAGGCAATGGAAAAGTATGCATGGAGGGAAATTCTTGCAAGACTACTTTATAGCTATCAGAAAGGAATATATCTATCCCAAACCCAAATGCAGTCCCCACCTAAAGTGGATTACATGGCTTTAGACACTAACTTTGATCTGAAGAGATCTAATTAAGCAGACTTGACTGTGCACATACTTAAAACACAAGTATACCACTACCAATGCGCTGTTCTGAAGAACCCCAACCAAGAGCTTTGCATTTTATGCAAGAATTGCAGCTCCTTTATCATCTGACAGGTCATGGTGAGTAAGCCAGAATGCAGGCAATTAAGTGTTGGCTGGACTGGAAACTCCAATACGTTTGTCATGTAAATTGCCTAAATATGAAAGAGTGACAAATCCTGCATTACACAGGTAGACTGGAAGTAAGACCACATGCTTTAGCTCTGATTTATTATATGTTAAATATTGATGAATTATTAAGAAACCACTCACTGAGGTTTAAACAACTCTACATCTTACATATTTCTAAAGCTCTACAAATGTATTTTTAATAATAGATAATTAATATATAACGACATTAAATCTAAATTAAATCCTCATTTCAGGCCATAAAATAAACCCACTGGTGAGTGGTGAGATATATACTGTTGCTCCATAATAAGGTCACTTCTTCATGGCACCACTTTATTTCTGCATCATATATTATTTGTGTAGCCAAACCAGTACAGACACAGAACACAAAGCTTACGTAGCCTGCTGAGAAATAAAAGGAGTGACCTCTGCAACACAGCTGTGTGTTGTTTTCCATTCTAACAAGCCATTTTCAAGTTGGAATTTCCTATCTTTCAGCAGTGACCTATCACGTTTGGCCTAATCACTTCTTATTTTTTCTGCTCATAGTTTCAGTTATCTAAACAATGAATTTTCTTATTGAGAAGTCTCTGCAAAGAAATTTGGTTATGACCTGACAAAACTCCAGTGCTCAGTAAATACTGTGTTTAGTGCATTCTGCGTATTTTCCATGACACTCTTCATAAAACTGAGACGCCTGCTGTTAAGGTGGGGCTGAACATATGCGTACACCTCACCAAGTTGGACCTTGCACTCAAGCCACAGAGGAGTAGGACTTACTGAATACTTGGCATGAAGTTTGGGGTAACAGAGGTACTATGAATTCATGATGTTACCTTGTGCACTGAACAGACCAATTGTAAGTCCCTGCACGTTTCTGCAAGAAAACTGCTTGCTTGCTTTCTAAGACTGGGGATTGCATTAATGATTCTCCAGAGCTCAGCAGCTGAAGAAAGCACAAGGGCTGGGACATAGCAAATGAGACAATAAGGACTGCCACACCTACACCCACAAGGAGACATGCCAAGGCAACTTCTATAACCTCATTGTGGCATTTCTCCATTTGACATGCATCACTGTGCAATCTTGACTATTACCCAAACACATCAAACGAGCACAGCTGTTGAGAAACTTGGTCTATAAGTATCAAAAATCTCAATATGCTGGAGCTGTGGCTGCTCCTCCCTGGAAGTGTTCAAGGCCAGGCTGGATGAGGCTTTGAGCAACCTTATCTAGTGGAAGGTGTCCCTGCTCCTGGCAGGAGGGTTGGAACTAGATGATCTTTAAGGTTCCTTCCAACCCAAACCATTCTATGATTTTATGATCTGTACAGCAGAAAAGAAGGAAAACCCACCTAGCCTCTTTCCTAAGTTGATCAGTCTTGCTAAGTGGGAGTGGTAAAACATGGGGAAGCTCAAGAAATCACTGCCATGACTTTCGTGCATGTCACAACCTACTCAAAATGTATTCCTTCTAAAGCTCCAGGCAGTGAAATGTCGTGACAACAAAAGTGCCCGCAATAAAGGTCTGTTTGAGAACCACTTCAGTAGCAGGAAGTTCTCCCACAGAACAGGGATTTCTCTATCAGTCTGTCCTAAACAGATCAAGTGTAAGCTCTAGCCAACCCACAGAGGCAGGATAAAGAACTGCCTGTTTTTCTAAACTTGATTCTTAAAAAATAAAAATAAAACTGTTTCTCCAACTGTTCTGTTCTGATACAGCATCAGAAAGCTCCATATTAAAATTCTCTCAAGAGTAGCACTTTTTAACAATCAAGTAACATAGCTTAGTTTGTACTCACAGATCGTACTTTTCCTTTTATTTTATACTGAGATTCTCTTCCTCCTCCCCTCCAGAATGACTATAATTATTCTATAAAAATACAGAGCATATGGAACTGTTTCCTCGAAGCAATGGAACAGAGCGTCATAAAAGCAAAGAACATAAGCAGTTTATTAGAGGTGGTTTCCCTTCCCCATCATCTACTCAAAGCTGCTGTGAAAATCTATTGAAGTCCTACTGTGCAGGGGTACAAAACAGCTATGAAAGGACGTGCCTGCATTACATAGGGTTTACTGTTAATTAGCTCTTGTACACACAAGCAGTACATAAAACCAGCTTTTTTGTTTAGGAAGTGATGATTTGTTGAGAGGATGTCCTTTGTTGATATACAGCTAGCATTAGGATTGTAATTTGAGTTAACATGTACACATTATTTTATGTAACCACTTGACTACAATGGTCTTGGCTAATTAGTTTCTGTTAGTTAAAAAGGAAAATGTGAATTAAATTTTCTTAGGGCATAAATAGAGACATCACCTTACTCAGAGCAATAACATCAAGGGGCTAGTTCTTTCCTGTCATATTCATCACAAGCTTCTGGTCACATCTTCAAAACTCCCTCCTCCTTTGATGATCTCTCCTCTCCTCTCTGAGTAATAAGCTGAATGAATCGTAGGAAGGATAAACACATTTAAAATTCTTACTTTAAGTAACAACTTTATCCACAGTCTAGGTTCAATAACTGGCTTCGCCAAACTTTTCTGGTGGACCTGGGAGCAGGGGAGTGAGTGTTGAAGAACCAGCCTTTTGTGACCATCTAGAGTAATTTTCTTAACTCAACTTCTAACTCCTTTAGAGCCTGAACTTCTCCTGGGAGTGAAGAATACAGTGAATGCCTTTGTAAGGATAAGTTGAACAGATCAGAAACAAATGTGGGGCCTCACAGGGGAAAAAAAAGGCACACAAGATCCAGCAAGTAACCTAACAGTAATTTGAAAAGCTATCAATTTATCTAGAGGAAAAGGGTTTAAAAAAGCCTCATATGTGGCACTGAGCTGGGAACAGGAAAAGACGAGGGTTTCTTGCATACTTTTTGGACAGAACTCTATTGAAGCTAAAGATCTTTAAAAAACCAAACACCGATGCAGAAAGGCATACAATGCCAAAAGGATTTCTTTTCACCAAATATAAGGGACCAAACTTAAGCAGCAAAACTGAAGTTTCACCAGTCATCTGGAAAACAAGTCATGTGATGCACATCCGATTCATCTTTAATAAACACGACAGTAAGAATTCCTTCGCTATTCTACCAGACTGTTACAGAAGCCCTCAAGTCAATGGATCATGGCAAAACCAATTTGCAAACTGGAAAGCAAAGCAACACTGGTATGAAAATGGGAACAGGTGAAGATAAGAAATACCTTGTTGTTTGTGGTTAAAGCCCTGCTCTCATTTTTAGCTGCCTAAACAGCAGAGAACTCTGTCCTTCAACTCACTGCTGCTTCACCTGAATACAAGAAATTCAAGTCACTGGATAAGGGTACAACTGATTATTAATTATTTTAAAGTCTGTAAGTCTAGGGAGGCCATGCAATTGTTAAAGGGACATGTCAATGGTTCCATCTAAAGTGAAACACATCCATTTTTTAATTTACACCCCTACTGTAATAAGAAGTTATCAATTTGCCAGTGCAGTTTTGCCCATTTTTAGCCAAAACAAAATGAACTGTTTTCACAAAAAAAATAGCACAATTTCACTAATTAATAAATACAAAGGTACGAAATCTCCTTCTTTGACTTGAAAGTGAAAGAATACATATATCCTGACATTTTCCCATTTATTCCCATTTTCCCATTTATTTTCCCAAATAAATTCAGCAAAGTTGAAACAAAAAAAATAAAAATCCATCAGATGGAAAGGAAGCACGTCTTCCCCCTCAGACTGAATGGACCAGCAAATTATTCACCTGAGCAGAATAAAACAATTGTTTTAATTTCCACTCCCCTTGATAATCTGCCTTACAACCTTGACAGTAGATTCAAAGAGACAAACACGATTTACACAACATAAAAACCAAAACAAGCATTGCCTGCTAACACATGGCTTAAGCCTGGCACCGTACCAGACAACACTTTCTTTAATGCTGTGTCATCAGGCTCGAGGTTCCACTCCTTTAATTCCACTTTTAAATACAGGGCCCAAGCTAACATCCACTCTGATTAACAGGAGTTTTTCCATCAAATTCAGGGGGTACCTGGCAGTACCTCCAGAGATTTTACTAGTACCTGAACATTTTCACTGCAAAGGTGAGTTTGGGAGTTATACGATATGAATTAAACAGTGAAGAAGGTCTGACTGGCTTTTGGGCTAACAGAGGAAGCTAGAGCAAGCAGCCTGTAACACTGCGAGAGTCGAACTATGGCCAACAAGTTGTCTTCTTAGTATAAAGCTCTTCATGTTCTCCCAAAAGCTGATAAAAAATCCGACTGATGAAATGAACCATTCTATGAAATACATGTTATTTTTAAATTGGTTACTAAAGCAAAGAACTTCAGCATGGCCTTCATTCTCTGTAGTTTGGTAATTCCTTTAAACTTATGCAAATAATAATACATTTTCTATATTTGTGCTTTGAGTAAAGTTGACAAAATGGAGACCTTTAAAACTGACTGCTAGTTTTGGGCAACTCAGTTTGGATGAGCACATCCGAAAATGAGTTCCCCACAGAAGTACCTCAAATTGGACACCTCAGATCAGAAAGATTAAAAAAAAAATAATTTTGAAATATTGAAAAACTCAGTCTTCTTCCTTTGCTTATTCATTGGTCCATGAACTGAGTCAGAATTGATACTGATTTAATTAAACAAGTACACCACCTGATAAGTTTTATATAGTACTGTTTTCGAAGTCTAAACATGTTCTCCCTCAACAGCTAGAAAGAGGGATATTCACATTAGGTACAAAACTAGAAAAGAAAGGTAACCTTAAAATCTGTTTTTAAAGACAAGGAAAAAGCCAAGGTAAGATCCTTAATGAGGTGAAGTTGGTTGAAATGATATATTTTCATCCAGTCTTAGATCATGACAATAATCCCAAAGCCTGGAAGTCATACTAACCAGTTTGAATTTAAATATACACAAAATCTATGGCAATGAAGAGCTTTCATTAAAAAGAACGCAGACTATAATTGGAATGTTTGGGGATTCTTCCTACATTAATTTATTGAAAAATGAAATTGCTGCAAGGTTATAATTTTTTTTTTAAACAGCAAATGAAAAAAATATCAAGTAATAGTGTTATGGGATTTAAAGAAGAAATTCGGTTTTGCTAAAACATTTACTTTTTTCCAGAGACGTATGGAAGAAAAAGCTTCATTTGCTTTTAAGCTCTGGCTTAAACAAAAAAAAAGAAACCCAAATGGATAAAAAGTAAATTTCAATTTCACCATATCTACTTCTAGTAAAATTTCATCAAGAAACATGTATTTCAGCAGAAAATTTCATAATTGAACCCTTATTGATTTAACTTTAAAAAATGGCATTTTCTAATGAGTTTAAACAAGTTAGATATTTAATTGGCTTTCAAATGCAAAAGTAAATTTGGGTGTTCAGAGGTATCTCTTAAGGACAAATTATATTCTCCTGATAATTTGTGTTTCTGACCAAACTGGCTAGTATAACATTCCTATGGCAACCAGGGAAGGATCTTGCGTACAAAAATGGAGAAGTGGTGGATGTTACCTAGCATGTTGTGGTAAAGTGGACTGTCGTGTCCATGGATAGTAAATGCAGTCATGACTAGCGGGACCTCTACACCTGCAGGCAATTACAGAACAAAAGACGTCATTTGCCATTCACAAGGACATGCACACGCATGCGCCCTTGTCCACACGTGGAGGATGGAAGACACACAGGGAACGATCACTCAGCAAGTACCTATCCATCAGGCCGATGCAGTCCTCAATACGTGGCCCTATGCACCTGCAGCAAATCCAAATTGGAAACAGGGAGAGAAAAAGAGAAATCTGTTATTTACAGAGTGGAGAAGCAGGAATCCCCTTTTTGTGTCACGTTCTTAATTATAATTCTCCAGAGAGACCCAAATCACCACAAAATTATAGCTTGTGACAAACAAGCTTGCAATGGGAACAATAACAGCAACATAAACAGCACTCCAAGGTTACACTATCTTGGCTCAAACAATACTTAAGGCAGGTTTCACCTGCATACGTGGGAGTCCTGACAATAAGAGCTGCTTTTTATAGATGTTGTCTGAATCATCAAACCAGTGATTACTGCACAAAAGCTGTTCATATGCAAGACGAGACCTCCAGGAGCACAATACAAAACTTTTAGTTCTTCCTGTAACTGATGCAATTGTTCATTCTGTTCTAAGTTGCTAGCTAAGGCAACTGCAGAAATATTTTGGAAGCTGACTATACTTTTATCAGGGAAACTCAAGGAGGAGCTTCCAACAACATAAACCAGAGCAAAATGATGTCTGGTGATTCAGGCATTTTATTCTGCTTTCCTCAGATGCTGCCAGAAGTCCTCCACGGGCAAAATCAGCAGGTGTTCACCAAAGGCAATGTGAATGCAGGGAATCACTTTATGCAGTAGCACTAAAGCACAAACAAGGGGAAAGGAGTCTTTGCAAAACACAGATATGCACGGGTTTTTGTTCTCATGAAAGGCAGGAGGTAAAGTGGTGTCCTAGGTTCTCTGCATTCAAATAGCAAGTCAATTACACATTTACACAGCAGCCAAGATTCTCAGAGACAGGTATGTAAAGTTAAGCTTTTAGGGGTTAAGACAACCCGACACCCTTTAGTGCTGAATGCCCAGCTAGTATCTGCTAGTGGGGGGGAGTATCTAGCTCTCAGCATTTTAAGGGCATCAAATCACTTATTTCAACTCTTTAACTAAAGATCTCAGAACAATTATTATTTTTTTTTAAACATGCTCTTTGACTGCTCATCTACTACAGGAGCAGGCGATGTGACACATCAGTAGACTGAAACTCACTTCTGTTGAGGCACTTTAAATTTAAGGTATGATCCCCAACTCTTTTTAAAGTCTCCTGCTTTCAGTTTGGCTTTGATAGAGGGATACGCATGTCAAAAATCTGAAAAAGTTCATATATGCTCCCATGAGATCTTTCCACTTCACCATCACTTGCCACTCATCAGGGTTTGCTGCATTTGAATTAGTTATCACTCTGCCATTATAAAATAAATTCAGTGAATTCAATTTCCCCTTACCTGCCCATCAGGGAGAGCAGAATGATAGTGAACCTTACCTCTTGTTTGTTTACTTGAATTTTTATTTTTACATAAGAACTGTGACATGAAAACACAAATTGTAAGGATTTCCTCAATAATCGTTTCCTTCTGCAAACGTGCAGACATAAAACAGATATATTAAATACCCAGGTGGCCAGATAATGCATGAGGTAGAAAGGGTAGATTTAAATGCAGTTCAAAAACTAAATAAGAGAGCTCTTGATGGGTGTTTTTTTTTGGAATTTCAGCTGTCCTGAGTTTCAAGACTTCAGAATTCAAAACTGTCTGAGTTCTAACCAGTCTCAAACATATCCAACACTTCTTCCTTTCATGGCACTTTGAGCAATTTGCAGAAAACCAGTTCAGTAATGAAGGAGGCTGAAAAAAAGTTGTTCAGATCTTCCATTTCCTAGCATGTCAAGAGAAGCTAAGCTCAGACTCTTGCTGTAAATAAAAAGAAGGCCCTCTTCAAATTAGAGGTCTGAGAGCCCATTACTATTTCAGATAACTGGCAGACTAACATAAAGAGCCTATTGTCTTGGAGTCATTTCACATCTGTACATTTATTCTCTCAGACTTCTGGAGAATGGGACTTGAATCCAAGAAGAGAGCTGTCTGGACTTCACTCAGTCCAAGTTGAAATACCACTGATTTTTATTTAAACCTGTAATCACCTTCAGTGGATTCCCAGCCCCAAACAGAAAACCCCATCCAGGTGCAATTTCCATTACTCCTAGTCATGCTGAATAGTCTCCTACTCTGACTGGTAGTCCTGATAACGTGCAGTAAAGCACAATACTCTGTGAGTAACAGCAATATCCACTAACAAGTTGATTTGCACCACCAAGTCATCAGTTACTTTTTCTCAAGAAGTAACTTCGGCGGTTTCAGGCTTTTTGACACATATAAGTACAAGCATGACACAATCACACATCACACTGGTACTCCATACACCCCCAGAGTTCCTTCTTCTGCTTGAAGTCTGGATGGTATTTTCATTTCCAAGTTCACTCTGTAAAATGAACTGGTTAACTGACACATGCCAATTTATTAATGATATATTCAGTACCTTAAAACAGTCCAATACAGCTTATACAGAAAATTACACTTGGAGCTCATCCTAGCTTTACAGATAATCATCCTCTGAAAGAAAATGAGTTAAAACAGTTTTGAAAACTGGAGTAACAACTCTCTTTTCCTGAAACAATCCTTTCCCCCTCTCTGTTACAGATACTGTCTTTCATCAATTTTCCTTCAGATTGAAAGGTGGGGTCTTAACTGTTCACAGATGTGGAGCAGCAAAGCCACTTCTAGTCAGACGAATTCTCAAAAGTCTTTGTCATTGGAAAGAAACAAAACTGATTATACACTGGCATAAATGGATTAACTTTGGACAGCAGAAAACCTTAGTTTTGGTGATGGCCTGGTCATCCAACTGTAACTATAGATAAAGCCAGACAACTCAAAACCAGGGGGTTACTTAGCTAACAGGAAGTGCAATACTGATGGTGACAGTGAGGAAGTTGAACCTCAGCACTGGGTAAAAGGAAATTTTGCGTCAACAAAATATTAAGAGTTTCTTATTCAGAGTTTGTTGTCATTGAATTTGTACTATTGTTTCATTTGCAACTCATAATGCCTTCCTAAAAATACACCTAAACTTTAGGGGTGAGACAGTCCTCTGCCTTCTAGTCTGCACGCATGTTGATAAGGCTCCCATGACTTCTCTGGTCTTAGCTTAGAAGGATAATAAAATTTTGGTGAACAGTAACACACTTTCTTCAAAATGCTATGTGAGAAAACACCTTTCTATAATGTGAGGTGGTGTCCAGTGAGATCTGCCATTTGTGCCTTGCCCAGCGAGGAAGCAGGCTGTCTAATGCTATTATATAATGAGCATTTTACTTCTGTGAAAGCGCTCCATTTTGGCTAGCTCTGCAAAAAGAGGTGCTAATTGCTTTCTGACTCTCTTGAATTAAATGGGATAGCTGTCCCACTTGCCTCAGATCTGCTCCAAACTGGCTTCAAGTAGCTGGTGTTTATCATAGGGATGCAAGGCCAAGAGCACAGTTGCTGCATCCAAGGAAGTCACTCCTTGATAGTTCTCTTAGTCAATGTAAAATCATTAACAGGGCTGGATAATTACACATCTATTAACAAAAGCACTCATTACACTTGAATAAGGGAGGAGAATGGTGTTATAAAATCTCATTCTCTGGGGTGTAAAGCAATCATCGGCAAGTGCCATGACAAAATTGTGGCAAAATGCTCACAGGAAACATAGAGGTGGGACAGATTCTTCCTTGGTGACAGCAACAGGTGGGGATGAGCAGAAACAACGTATGAGAACTCACAGCCCATTTTAGCAAGCACCCTGATTCAGAGACCAGCACTGAGGAGTCAGGCAATACCACACTGGAGCACTGCTCTGCAGCAGCACCTCCACACTTTTAGACAAGCATTCAAGTTGCACTGTGAGGGAATGGGTTTTATTTGAGCAATTGATCTGACAGAGAGGAGAACAGACATGCTAGATGAAGTAGAATTACAATTTCTCTGTACCATTCAGTTGTGAGCCAAATATCAAGATGTGTTCCTTCTACAACCTACTTCACTGAGGAATCCTGATGGAGGGGAATTTAAATATTAATTTCCAAAGGAAGGGTATGAAACTAGAGAATTCAGTACTGAAGGATAAAAGGAGAGAGAGCAATCGATTTCCCTTCTCCCTATGGGCATATTCAGCCCCTGACAGCAATGGCAAGATGGACTACTCAGAAACTCCAGATATTTGTGGCAGTCATTAACAGTTTAAGTAACATAATCACAATCCAGAAAGTCTTTAGGAACACTAGAGAAGAACACCCGTGCTTACCTGGATTTGGAGGGTAGCGGGGAGTTGTTTTTATGAGGGGTAAAAAAATACCTAAGAATATACATATTAATCCTTTAATAAGAGGATCAGGATTTCTGTGTGGAATACTATTTGACTCATGGCAAAGGGATAACTCCTCACCTGGGAGATAACCACACCTTTGCATGTGTAACCCAGTTAAACCTTTGGCCCTTTTACCAGTGGTACCACATAATTTCTCTGGGGATCAGGACATGATGCTAAATGAGACATTCCTTCAACTAATCAGCTGCAGAAAAAAATAAAGAAGGGAAAACTGAAAGTTCAAGGTGTTATGACAACATAACTTAGCATAAAGGAACCGTGCGTCACCAAGGGTTGCCAATGAATACTGGCAAGTTCAGTTACAACTGCCTAATGCCCTTTCTATTTATTTATGAACTAGAATGTCAGATTTTCATCAGAAGGCATAAAAACCTCCCTTCTTGATCCCATTCTATCTAAGGAGATAAAAACAACCAACCACCTGCAAAATACTGATGCATATGAGGAAGTATAAAGGCATGGAAAACATTCTGCTTGCTTCCTGGTCTAGGAGAAACACAGTTGTGCCACCAAGATTAGTTAATAGTTAGACCTTCCCAGAGAAGAGGAGGAAATGGGAAGAAGTGTCACATCCTGGTCTTCTGAGAGGCCAGCAGAGCTGCAAGGCACTTCTTATGCAGGGCAGACAGTAAATCTATCATCCATAGCTGGGCTTGTCAGATTGGATGAGAACTGGAACTTCCACTATCTTTAATAGCCAGGACCAGAGCTCCTGAAGTGAGCTCATCTTTTCATATTGTTTCTTCTGACACTCCTCCTCTTCCACAGTAGCAGCATTTTTCTTACTGCGTAACTGATTTAAAGGGTCTGAGGGGAAGACAAATCTGTGACAGATCCTGGCTGTGTCTTTGCGATCTCACTTTAATTTCCCTAATGGCTCTATTGTAATTAGATTTGCAAAACCAGCAAAAGGTCTCATTTTGAATGGCAACAGCTGTTGACATCAAGATTACATTGAATAATTTACTGGTTTAATTTTAGCTGCTAAACAATAAGAGCCTCTTGTTGAAGATTATTTCACTGGGTGAAATTTTCTCTTCTTTCCCCTGGCTGCCTCTCCCTTTCTTTGTATGCTGGACACCACCAACTGTCTCATTGAAAAGACATTTATAACTTATGTGGCCCATGCAAAAACAATAGTTGTGTATGTGACTACTATTATTTTGTTGCACAGATTCTTAATTCTGGCTCAGATACATGGCCTGTATATTTCCAAATGTAACAAATTATTTTGGGCAGTTAGACAGGACTTGGGAAATGGATGCTCAGACTCTGACTCCTATACAGAATCTGGTTTCAGACAAACCCTTTGCATCAGTTCCCATCTGAAAAAGACAGCAGTAACATTTCGTTTCACAGCAGTGCTGCCAGGTTAGTTCACCAATACCAAGGAGCAGAGATCAAAATTCTGTCAACAGAAAAAATCCTAAAAACAAAGTCATTTTACAGGCCTATGCTTACATAAGTGCCAATGGTGGCATTTGCTGCAAACCAGTGCTCGCTGGAAGGAATGATAAGAGCATTGCTGTGAAAAGTCGTTCTGTATGGTTTTCAAAAGGAGCGTAAGCTTTTTTTCTGACAAGCTGCTGGACATTCATGACTGGAACCTGAACGTTCTGAGAGGCCTGGAAATCAAAGACTACATTACTGCTCCACATACTCTGTGTTCAGCAGTGGGACAAGTGCCTTAACAAGTCAAACTGCATGTAAATCATCGTGCGCTATAAACAGCAAACAGGATGTCTCACTACACAGAATTTGCACTTACCCTTGGGTGCAGTTTGGATGACATGGATGGCACTCACGATCCTCATCAGCGTATTTGAAAATGAAGCTGTTGGCCCCCTGTAAGCCATCAGGACATTTTTCCACACAATTTGGACCATCCTTAAAATGGAAACACTTTGTGCAGTGGTCAGGTCCCTGGAAAGCATACAAGAAAGAAATGCAGTGCATTCAAGTTACTCTGTCTTTCCCTGCTGCACTAGAATTGCACATTCCACACTCACAGCACACTCAGCAATAACTAGTAGCATTTCATTCCTAACAAACAGTGAATCTTTCCCAATGAACAGTGAATTAGTTGTATGGCTCCAGTCTCTGTTAAGGAGCAGCAGATGTGTAAGTCCTCGTGCTTTTGGCCATAAATTTACTCTGTAGAGTGTAAGACTAAATTCCAGCATCTAAACAGGTTTCTCAGAATTATTAGCACGCTCAACACAATGGACTTCACGCCCCCTTTAACTCCCAAGACATTTCTCGCAATAATGAACAACATTTGCAAAGCAACTGCAACGGCC
>NW_010334104.1:44809-68921 GCF_000700745.2 Antrostomus carolinensis
ATTTTCCACACTGCATTCTCCCTGTGGTATCTGGGCACAACAACACTGAAGAACTACAAGGTCTCCTTCTTAATACATACACAGACTACACTGTGACAGTTTGTCACAAAGCAAGGCTCCTGGACAATGCAAAAGTAAAAATTTTTGAGCTGTGATGATAAGCCAGTGTATAACCAAATCTGATGTTCAGGTTGGGCACTGGTTTAGGATTTTATGTCCACGAGTCCTGCTACCAATCTAGATTTCTCTTATGGGTTGAACACTTGAAACATTAACTTCTTGCTTTATGGTTGTGTTGCAGAAAACACAGTAATGCAACAAAAACAATTATGCTTTTTTTTTTTTTTTTTTCCATTCAGTAAGTAAGTAACAGAAATAACAAAATAAGTTAGGGTTAAGTTTCCTCAAGAGCCTAAAATACAACTCCTCATTGCCCAGAAAGCTTGTGACTTTTAATTTTGGTAATATAAAACCAAAACCAAACAAACACCTCCCCCCCAAAAAAAGACACAACACCTATCTTACAGTAATCTTTGAAAGAAGATTCACTGCCATGAATAAAGGTGACAGTTAACATTCATGAAAAAAAATTTCTATCAAAACAACCTAAAAGGCTAACCCAACTTAAAGAAAAAAGTAAGATATTGTTCAAGCTGAGAGATTAAGACAAATTCCTACACTTTTTTGTAGGAAAAAAAGGTAACTGAAGATGCAGTAGAACAGGTCAGAACTGAGTATAAAGAATAAAAATAGTGATAAAAGGGCACTTAAATCACGAGTGCATGCTATCTGTAATTTAAAAACTTTGTGCTGCTGTACCATTAAGGCATTAAGACAACTCAGGGAAGAAAAGGACGCTACTCTGCAAACCACTTTCTTACAGAGGCTGATCCAAAGAATTTTACTCCCAGAGCCAATTTAACATGAGCAGAATTCCTTCCCTACATGCAGAACATGCATATTTTCTGCTTTTAACTTTAACTTCCAGTAGCCACTTTAAAGTCTGTAAGCAAAAAACGTCTGTGCTTTAGCACACTTTAACAAGCTAGCCCATAATACACCGAATGTTGTTCTTACCGGTCCATAGCACGTGATCATGTTCTCTTCCATCTTCTCACACTGGGGATCACACTCCACACAGACAGAACCATTTGCAAATTCTCGAAATTCCCTAGGAAAATATTTTGCAGGCAGTTTAGGAGAAAGCAAAAGTAAGACAAACTGAGACAAAATGGCTGGCTTCTCACCTGGTGGAAATCACTTCAGCTTTACTGCAGTCAGCTGACTATGCCAGCTGCAATCAGTTCTGTTAATTACATTATGCTGCTTTGCACCAGCTGAGAACTGGGCCCCATCAGCAACCCTAGTCATAGGCAGGTGAAGCAGTAGACATCTTGTTTACAAGTATAAAACTAGTGGTTCTACTCCTCTTTCCTTAAGAAATAAGGACCTTATTAACAGGATAAAGCACTTAATTTCTCAAATTTTATCTATGGAATTGCCCCTCACGGCTCAGATTCAGGAAGCCACTTGTTACATGTGAGACATCACTATCAGACAGGAAAGGATTAGAAAGAGCACTGATCACAGTGCTGCTCTTGTTGTTTTAGTTAAGTCTCTGCACACGCTCCTGTTTCAAAGCCCATTCTCCAAAAGGCCCATACCTTTTCCATCAACAAGAATTCTAGACTGAGGTATAAATCTATAAAGAGTTAAAAAAAAATCCTTTGGCTCATTTATTTCATGTATCCACAAGAAACTTTCACCCAAGTGATTTTTTTTTTTTTTTAATTAACCACTTATAAGGGGGAAAAAAGGTAGTGACAGCAGGTGGGATTTCTTCCATCAAGCACCGGGAGCCTCATTTCAGCTTCCAGTTGCCCATCACAAAAAACCTCCAGCACTTCCTCAACACAATTAACCCCACCCTCTTCTAGACTGAGATAAGAGTTAACATCTGAAACCACTCTGATTGCAGATGGATCCCACCTTGTTGCATTAACCAGTTAAAATATTAGCATTAAACAGTTAAAGATGCACTGCACACTCATGTTAGTGGGCTCTAGTAACACCCAGGTAAAGATGAAGGCCTCTGCTCCTCTACAGCCATTAGGATCTATTGCTACAATACAGTTGAGGAAAACCTCACTTGACCACAGCAAATGAGCTCACCCTTCTCTGGCTTTGGAGATAGAGCTCTCCTGCTGAGGACTAAAAGAGATGTCAAATACATCTGACTCCACTCTGTTGCTGCCCTGAGAGATGAGCGTGCAGAGATTTCAAATAAGCAAATGAAAAACTTCTCCCCAAGCCCAGGTGACATATAATTTCACATACTTAGGAAGTAACTGAGCCTGTGGAAAGTGTAAATACTATTCACTTATTTGATACAGATCAGAACATCCTGATTTGAGGGCTGGTCATGAGTTCCTCCTCATGATCTTACTGCAATAGGCTTCATGGTGACACCAGTCACTAAACGTGGTCCAATATATTCTGGTGCATATGAGAGCACAACCGTGGTCTGTGGTCTGCATCTCTTCTTTTTTCCTTTTTTTTTTCTTTTTTCTTTTTTCAGGGGGAGAGGAGGCTGGCTTTTAAGCATATAAAACTTGTACTCTGACAAGATTTTTTTTTGCATGCATTGTCTAAATAGAAGAGTTTAGAATATCTTCACATATATAGGAGAGTTCATTCAATACTCTTTCCATAACAGTTACATGAGCTGGCATCGAGGGCAGCAGAAGAAAGAGAAAGAAACCATAAAGTGATCTTATTTTCAATTAGAAGTTTGAGCTGAAAAGGATAACTTAGGGGTTTTTTTTTTATCTCGGTTTTAGAAGAGGTTCCAAGGATCTTGCTATACTGTTATAAGGGAAGTGAAATTCCACCTGCTTCCCTCCACAGCCCAATTAGGAATTTCTTCTGCTGCAGCTAATATAAGCAGCTCAGCTCTATTTTTCTGTCATAAGCCAGACTCAGATTCACCTTTTGCTATGCCATATGTAGGTATTCCCCCAGTCACCCTCCAGAAAAGATGATGCACATGCATGAGTGGGAGAAGGAAAAGGGGGAAGAATTCATGTTGGTTTTATTGTTTATATTTGTGTGGACACGTACATAGCATATTATGAAAAAAAAAAAAAAAAAAAAAAGAGTGAGTTTTCCTACTTTGGGGTCCTTATCCTTTATCACATGTCTAAATCTAACTAATCTGGAAGAACCATTCTGTGATTCTGTGAACATAATTGTATGTGTTTCTGAATACGGGTGTCAATATTCAATTCAAGTAGGGCTAAATGGTGGATTTCACCTACATCAAATTGTTCACATCATTAAGAATGCAAAAGGTGCAACAAACTTTTGATATTGCAAGAAAATATCAGTCAGCAGAATACTAGGTAAAGCCTTCTACACAAGTTCAGATTTGGAAATGCTTAAAACTTACCTCACAGTGTATTTCACTTAAAATCAGTAATATTGGCAATGGAAACAGATATTGATTAATGTCAAGACAAAATAACTTACTCATGGAAGTCCTGAGCAATGTAGTCAGCAACCTTAGGGAGAAGTGCAAGGGAAATATCTTACCCATCATATAGGTTACAAGAGTCTATGCAGGTCCTTCCCCTGATGAAGCGCTTGCAGGAGAGACACTGGTCTGGCCCTGGTCCCCAACAGCCATCACTTGAGCATAACTCATTACACACCATTCCATCAGCAGCTGCAGAGAGAGAGGATACCATCATTAATTTACATAGTCCTCTGAAATCCAAAGCAAAACACTTCATTTAGCATTCTGCCACACTCAGAAAAGTAAACTGAACATTCAGGTTTTCTAGAAAATAATAGAGAAAACCAAAAAAATTATCATCATACCACTACAGAAACACTGTGCACTCACAGTTTGAGTGCTATACACACTCCTGGTCTGTTCCTTTCAGAAAGGATATAGTAGAGTGAGAAAAAGGTTTAAGGGCAGTGCAAAGATGATCAAAACTAGAGAGGAGCTTCTATACCAGGAATAAACAGACAAGTAGCCTTAGATATGAGTGAGAAAGGACATGTTAAAGGTCTATAAAATCATGAATGACAAGAAAAGAAGGTAAGTAAGTATGAAACAATTGTTCATTGCTTCTTCCAAGTCCCTCATGGGCATTCAAAGAGACAGGAACCCAACAGGGTTCAAATCTGAGATTTTTCGTCATAGAAATTATAGATCAAGCTGCAGAATTCCCTAACAAAGGACATGCTAAATACCAAAATTTTAAAGGATTTGAAAAATCGCTTGTCCAAATCCACAGAAGTGCTATTAAACTAAAAGATAAAACTCTACCTCTGAACTGAGGACTCCCTGCAATAAAACTTAAGGACTGTAGGGAAAAAGTTGAAGAAAAGTCATCATTAACCATGCTTTTTTAAATTGCTTACTGCAAAAGCACCTGAAGAGCCCAAGAGCCTTCACATTAAAACCCAGAAAATACATAAAATAAACAAGGGTCTCTGTCTCAAAACAAAAATTCAGCTTAAATAAACAAAATGAGCAAAGGATGAGGGAGAAAGGTTGCTTCAGACAATGTAATTAATTCCGTATTTTTATTTTATGTAAATCCTTCTCTACATAAATATCTAGATGACCGTGACAGGTGGAGAAAATAAGCAAAGAGCAAAATGAAACATGTTATCTCTCCAGCATCTGAAGAAGGTCCAGTTGCACAAATTCAGCCCCACTCTGGCCTCTGAAGGGGTAGATATTTGAGAATTCACTCTCACATGATGAAACATTTTATGCAAATACTTACATACTAGACTGAGATTAAAAATAGCAAAGATCTGAAATATCAGAGATGGTAAATATATAAACACTTGTTTGGGGTTTTTTTGTGGTTGTTTTTTGTTTTTAACACTGGAAACAACTTGAGAGAAGTGTCAAATAATAAATTAAAAGTAGGTTTACTGGTGGAATTCTACCACCGCCTCCAATGCTGTAGCAATGAAGATGCCGAGTCAGGAACAGACACACACACACTCAGTACACCTATAGAACAGCAACTGCAGACACCCAGCACCTATTTAAACAGGGGCAATAGCAAAAGCAAGAGAAAACCTTTTTGCAAAATTGCTCTGGCAGCTTTATATAAAATAAAAAGACAGTAGTTCTGTGCACACCATTTTTCTACACTTCTTTCAGTACAGCAGCATAGCTAAGTGACTAGGAAAAAAAGCTCTGTTTTCATTTCAGGACACCTTATGGTCTTGTGTCCGCTGTCGTGACTGGAACAGTGCAGTTAGGTACTCTCCATTACAACCTATCTTAACAATTAAAAAGGATACTGAGTTTTATCACCTGAGGAGGACAAAGCCCTTCTAAATCATGAAAGGGTCAGTGGAAAGATGCTTTCTGCTCTCCACAGCCTATTTTAACACTGGTTATTCTGCGCTATGGTGTATATAATGTCTCACATTTGACCCACTGAATACCTGTTAGAGCAGCCTACTGGTATACACTACCTGTCCTGTCCCTCCTCCCACTGTCACCCTGCTTCCTGACCACTGAATTTATCAGAAAGCACTTCCTTCAGCAAAAAATACGCAACAATTGTATGCATGGTTTCTCTCTCTTAGCCCATGTAACAAGTAGGGGAGAGAAGTGAAGCTTCTTCCATATTTCCTTTATTCTTGCAATAGGACATTTTGCTTTATCAAGATGGAGAATGGCAGATTTTCATCTACTTGTTTGTTTTTCTGCCTAGAACGTTTTCATAATTCAGTGCCAAAAAAGGACATTGCACCTGTATAAGCAGCAAAGGAACCAATCACAGATTTCATGTCCTCCAGCCCTTGCAGGCAAACTGATCCAAGAACAAGAGATTCACCAGCACGCTTCCTACTCATAGAGCCCTGCTGCTGCTGACCCCGCATGGCTCTGCTGTCCAATACATGTAATTCAGCAGGCAGATGGGCACTGGCTTATTCAGTGCAATTCCACAAGTAACCTTGGACATGAAAAGTCTGCACACCCACGTCTTACCAAGGCTGGAATACTTGAATACATATATATATATATATAAATATATATATTTTTGGTTCTTATTTTGCCTAAAAACTCTAATCAGCCAAACATAAAATTATTAAATTTAGGAGTAATTCCAAGTATTCATTTAATTTCCTTTAAAGTGTATTAATTCTCAGAGATTCCAGCACAGCAAGAGAGACCTGAGCTATTACCTAATATATAAACAAATTGCCATGCCATTACATAGAGACATCTCACTCTCTTCCCCCGAGCTCTGCTCTAAATCAGGAGCTGTCCTGCTGCAGTCAAAGGAACTTCACCAAAGTTTCTTGAAGCAGAGACAAAAAATTCAGCTTTTCATTACTGTCCTACCCCTAACCTTTTTTAAGCGTGGCAACTTTTTTACAACAACTACCAGATGTCAGTAGTTCCAATACGCTGCCATTGACTGAACTTCATAGAAATAAAATTAACTGTGCAAAAGCTTCACATTAGCAAACGCTACACGTGTAGCCCTCGCAGTTTCCTTTTTCACCTACTTTTTAGACATTTCATGTATATCTCAGTCTAATGCTGGCTTTGGCATACTGACTTGGTATGAAAGGCCAGTTTTGGCTTATTTCACCTTCACTGCCTATAGGAGCACCCAGGAAAAAGTTCTGGGTGATA
This sequence comes from Antrostomus carolinensis, assembly GCF_000700745.2. NCBI lineage: Eukaryota > Metazoa > Chordata > Aves > Caprimulgiformes > Caprimulgidae > Antrostomus > Antrostomus carolinensis. The sequence goes on from NW_010334104.1 coordinate 51,495, forward strand.
CAGCTGGTCATTTCAGGGGAACTTTAAGTATGCCTTAGGAACTAGAGCACACTTGAGGGCTCCCTCAGAGCAGACTCCAGCACCTCATGCCTGGTCTGCCAATCTCCCTTGATCTCATCCAGTCTCATGGTGACACTGACCAAACAAATATAGGAGTCCTGCCTCACACTGCCTGTCACAGGGACACCTGGGATTAACAGACAGCTCCAGGCTCAAGCTGTATCAGCAAATAAGAAAAAAAGGGAAAAAAAAAAAAAATCAAACCCAGAAACTACTACAGTTCTAATTAAGCAAACTTTTTAGATGAAGAGATTTATTTCACAGTCAATAACTCACTTTAAGTACTTGTCATGCAATAAAAAACCAACCCTGCTTTGGAGAACCCTTTGTTTTCATTTTCAATCTTCAGATTATTAGTAATTCTTCTGATTTTATTTTACAAACTCTTATCATTGAAAGGTAGTTTCCTATTTTCCTTTCTCACTTTTTTTTTTGGTAACATGAAATTGTGCTTTTGTTACTCGTGATGTCCTCTCTTTTCGCTATTCTCAGCTGTCAGACTACTCTAGGATCAGCATTTATTTACACATGCATGCACAGAGTGTTGCACTAAAATACCCCTTCAAGTAGCAAGTGACACTATTACATGATAGCTCACAAAAAGTATACTGAGTAACCTTATGCAAATAAAATGAGAGCTTTTCAGTAAAGAAAATCATGATTACCCTATTGAAATCTAGCCAACACAGTGCCTGTAGTCTATGAAAAAAGCAAGAGGGGAAAGAAAAAAAATCACTGCTTCCTTCTGTTTATTTCTAAGTCATAGAAATGTTTTAATAAATGAATCTTAGCAAGAAGGGAGTGGGGTTTTTTCACAGCTTATAAAAACCTATTACACTTGTCTTTCTTCCTCTTCTTTAATTACAGGGATGGCTAAAGAAATGTTTCAATTTTAGACACATTATTTGGCATTTCCACGGGCTGAGAACGTTCTGAAGCTCGAGGTATCACACGGCCGTAAGGGGAAGGAAGGAACAATAACGCTTTTGACAGGAACTAATTTTCATCATGAGTTTTAGAACAAGTGTTCATTCTTTATTAATGGGGTCACACAGGTTAGAAGCAGAAAGGTTCAATGTTTTTCCCCAGCCTAGATAGAACAAAGAAAATTAGCCACCTAAAAAAAGAAAAATGATTGTTACTTGGCTATACGCTTATGGGCCTGATCCAAAGCTCCATCAACTCAATAGAAAAGCTCCCGCAGACTTCAATTAGCTTTGCATCACACCTGATAATGAGTGTAATCATTTATTCAAGTTGTTAATTGGTGGCTAAATTGATATAATTCATAACAATCACATTTCTAACAACCTTTGCCTAGAAAGGTTCCACTGTACACTGGAGGTGTCACTAAAGCTGAAAGGAATGATTTAAATAACTTGGTGTAAAAGAACAGTTTTTCTACCTTTATTTTGTGTGTACTCATATTTAACATGAGTCATCTCTGACTGTTTCATAAAAAACCCCATGCTGGGAAAAAAAAGGCAGATCCTTCACTTCAGCATGGAGCAACAGTAAAATCTAACTACCAGAGCACATTCTCTAGCAAGTAACTTGACAGTCATTCATTCTGCATTTATAATGTTCATAACAAGGTAAGTTTTATGCACAAACTGTGTTTAACATTACAGTTTATAGTAGTAGACAATTTAAAAAACTGCATTAGACAAGAGCTTCCCACACTCCATTTTAGATAAATGTTCCCCAATTAATTTCCATCAGGTTTACCAGTTTGAAGATGCCCATTTGCCACCTGACCTCTTCAACAAGCTTGGGAGACACTATCAGACTGTGCTAAAGCTGCAACAGCTCTTGAAGCCTCAACTTGTCCCTTGCCCTCAAATCTTCTCCTGTCCTCAGCCCCCAAGCCTAGGCATCTTTTAGGGTCTATGCAGTCTTTCACTGATGATCAGGCACTGCCGCCCTCCCCATGGTGCTCAGCCTCAAAGGTGTAACTTTGTTCTATGTTCCCTGTGTACACAAGCTGGACACTGACATTTCTGTCCCTGAATGTGTGCATGGAAGGTGGATGACAGAGAGGTCGCATTCCTTCCAGGTACCCACCCCTCTCTAGCCCTGCCTGGGACAATATTCTAAAGACAACACAAAGCAATAGAGCATTGTGGGGTTTATGGATTTTTCTTCCATTCAAAACACACACATCTGTATTTTCAACATTCCACAAACAAGTGAAGTCTGCCCTAGGCTTCTAACCAGCTTTTAGAAAAGCTGCCTCAAAGGTGGTGAAATACTTAGTGACTATTTTAACATCATTAAGAGGTAGCAGAAATAGCAAGATGAAATAACTGACGGTATCAGGACAATAAAGTATATTTTGTGTTTTGGGTAATTCCATAGAATTTTCCACTGACTTTATTATTGTTGTTGTCTTTAACTTCTTTGTTGGGGGAAAAATAAAAAAATAAATCAGGGTTCTGCCAAACCTTGTAATGCCAGTGTTATCTCCAAAATGAAGCGTCACTATAGACCAAAAAAACTTTTCAACAAATATTTTATCTCCCTCAACAATTTTTTTAACATTTCCTCACTGACTTATATGGTCAGCTGAGCACAGCATTCAACGGTATGGAAAAGAGATAGCCATCTTGTGATATATTCTAAAAGTCACTTAAATATGATCTTGGAAGCTCTTACGTGATTTTTAAGAAAAGCTACACATGGATATTAAATGTTTGGCGTAACTTGCGTTAAGTCATTACCAATCACTAGGTAGTGAGGAAAGCAAAAACAACCTGATAGTGACTCAAAATAGACACAGAAATAATAATAAACATACCTGAGAGTGGCTGTATTAAATAACATGGTCTAGACTGGTTTCTTCACTGGAAACTGTGTGAAAAAGTGTCTTTAATGGAGATTTTTATTAACAATTCACACTCTGCTAGTTCCCATACAAGCAGACAGTATTCCTGCTATACAGGATGGATTCCAATCCTGCAAATATTTACTTACACATTTCCCCTTCTCATTCTGATTAGCCTTACTTGTCACTGAGAGAAGCATGAGCATATGCCCAAGCATCTGCAGGATCAGGGTCTAGAGCAGCCAAAATAACAGAAAGGCAGAAATGGGAACACTAGAGGCTTGCCCAGAGCTGGGCTTCTTTTTAGTAGCTGGAACAGTGCTGGGGTTTGGTTTCAGCCTGGGATTTGTTATGAGAGAGACACTGGTAACACACCAGCGTTTGTGTTTTTGTCACTAGAAGTGAAGGGCTTCACGTTCTGTCAGTCTACAAGCGCAAGATCTAAGGGGGTGAGGAATATTTACACTAATAAGCTAAATTGGCATTAGGCTCTGTCAAGGGGCTGTTCCATCTCCTGTCCCCCATGGGCAGGAGATTCATGAGGGTCTCTCCCTCTCTTGCTCTCTCTGGCTTTTGCTTGGGCTCTGGCTCTCCCAGGATTGTGGTTTCGGTTCGGGATTGTCGCTCCTCCGGGATCGTTATCTGGAACGGGCCGGGCTTGGCTGGCGAGTCGTGAGCAGTTGCACTGGGTATCACTCATTTGCATATTTTATTACTGTTATCATCACTACTATTTTAATATTAGTATTATTTTAAGTTTTCTTTTATTTATATTATTAAATTGTTTTTATCTCACCTTACAAGTCTCCTTACCCTTGCCCCAGTCCTCTTCCCTAACCCCTGGGGGTGGGGGCAGTGGGTGAATGGCTGTGTTGGCTGCTGGCCAAGGGCCAGCCCAGTGAAACTATCACAGATCTCTTAACATTCAAGCACTGGAAGATTTAGAGAAAACTCTCCTAAACCCCAGCCTGCTGGCCTACGCTGAAAATTACAGATGTTTCAGAGGATGCTGGAGAAAGGCACCTGGCTCTAAGGAAGAGTTCTGCCTTGCTCCAAGTAATTGTGAGGATTTTAGTTAGACATCTAACCTGCAGCAGAACCCATTTAACTCCAGAGAGGTGCTGACTGACAGGCAGAGTTGAAGCAGCAGGATAGCTCCTCTCATCTAATGCTGACTCTCAAAAAGCCACAAAACATTAAACAATCTATTCACACAGACGTGCATAGAGAGAGAAAACCACTGTTCCCTGTTCGGATTCAGGAAGTCAGCTGTATAAGACACTGCCTTCTGAACAGAGTAACTTGGCACCTAGCCTACGATCATTAAATACAGACCATTTAATGAACATAGGTTCGACTCCATTTTTAAAACTAGTCCCTTGGTACTGTAGCTTACATTGTGACTTCTTAAAATTAAATGAATGAATTTGCTTGCTTTTCCCTTGCAAGGTTGATCTTATTAAATGTCCAAATAATATTCACCCTCAGAAGGATTCTAAGTAAAGAAAAAGCCTTGAGATGGAAAAAATGAAAAACAAGACAGTAGAACCCATTAAAATGATGATACAAAGCTCATGGATGTTTAGCAACTAGAGCTAATTTGGAACAAGATAAAGTTGGGCATGTTGAAAATAGAGACTGTGCAGTCTTCTTTGTCCTGTAAATGGTTAACTCATTTAATTATTCAGGACTATTCTTGGACTCTTCATCAATGCTTCATTCCCACATGACATTATCATCCTATATTCAGTCATCTCTGGATGATAGAGAGCTACGCTATGCTCACAGACAACCACCTGCATTCATTTACTCACGCCTTTCTCACCTCTTGCCTGGGTTACAGCAGTAAGGGCCAGGGCACGAAGCTCTTCAACACACAGGACACACTTCGTGCACCACAGAAGCAGCAGCAGACTCTGCATCTCTCCTCCACCTTCTGTATTGCCTTCCCACAAAATGTTCTACCAAATGTAAGAGTCTAGTCCATAGTTTCATAGCCCACACCAAGGACAGGGTTTTTTTTCACAAATAAACAAAAACTTCTACCAAGAGAAGTCCTGTTCAGCACATCCTTCTGTCTCTTATAACAGTATGTTTACACCACAGGATAAAGTGTGCTGCAGTTTAAAAGTGGACAGCGGTCTGTTGGAGGTTAAGAAAACTCTTTTCCTCTATACCATCAGGCACAATCACAATTAAACTATCTACACCAACAGCAAGAAGCATTTCTTTAATCGTCACTTTTTAAACTTGTATGTAGAGAAACAGTCTAATAATAATAATAATAATAATAATAATAATAATAATAATAATAATAATAATAATAATAATAATAATAAAACAAAACAAAACCACACAGAGACCTACCAAACAAGACTTTCCACTTCATGTAGCTCTTACGTGGCAGAAGAGATTAGAAAAATAACTGAGCAGTAGTGATAAACGTATAGTTGTGTTTCATCTAGCACTGAAAGGTACACTCAGTGTTACACTGAAAGGTATACTACACTGATGAGCACGGCCAGAAATTCTCTCAAAGCACAGCAGAATAGTACTTCAAAGGGCCAGGAAGGGGAAAGGAAAAAAAAAGAACTAAAAGAGGAAGCTAAAAGTAGGACCAGAGCCTGAAAAAAAACCAAAGGCAAACATTTCTGGCTGGTCAAAGCACAAAACCCAGAAATATAACTTAAACATACAGCAATTTAATTAATCTCCTCTCATGCTAACAGCTTTACAGATGCTTAAAATTACTCTTGCAACAATATCACTGTATTAATGCAGCTTGCTGCCTGATTTCTGCAAATTGTTTTATCTGCTACATAGTATTCATTTGCTTTTTAGTACTCTGATGTCAGTCCAGGCACTGGCAAGTGAGCTTTCCTGAAAGACAATTAGGCCAAATTAAAAGTAATCTTCTTTATTAGATAGGTCAAGTACCGAAAGGAGGAACGAACCCAGTGATCAAAAACAGTCCTAAAAGTCACCTTTCTGGACTAAGACAGGGACACTTTGGTGAAGCAGGGCAGGAGAAGCAAAAGATGCTAATCTCACTCCATAAGGAAAGGGCTGTAGGTTCTGAGTATGTAAAATCAGTGTCTATCATGAGCACTACATTCACTCCACACTGACAGCCTTCAGAATCTGTATTTGTGAAAGTGGATCTCTAATCTGTACAGTTCACAGCCTGGTAAGGAAGCAGGCTTTTCTCTTTTTTCTCTTTCCCCTTTCATTTGTTCATACTTTAAAACATTTCATTTGCCTATAAATCTGCTCAGAGACAGAATGGACTGATTCCTTAGATTCTGTAAGTGATCACATCTCCACTGATGCGCATGGAGTTCCAAGAGACACCAGCCAAGTTCCTGGCCTGCTCACTGCACTGTATCCTGTCAGTATTCTATCATCTCCCCCCCGAGGTGAGCCAATCATATGCAAGAAGATGTGCACTGAGCAGCAGTACTTACTGCAGTTCTCTGCCTTCTTATTTCGATGAATCACCGTCTTTTGACTGGGTGTGCTGAAGAGGCTGGTCCAGTTGACAGTGTGGTAGTAGCATAAATTGCTGTTGTCTGTTATGTAGATGTTGCCAGCACTGATCTGCTTCAAGGACTGAAACTGCAGAGAGGTAATGCCTTGTTGCTTTAGGATGAGTAAGGAAAGGCCACTGTGATGAAAAAAAAAAAAGGTAAGACAGAAGAGGAACTTATTAGATCTGGTTGGGAATTTCCCAATAGAATTAGTTCCTAAATGTCAAGATTATCTTTTTGGCAACTGAAATTTGGTCAGAAAACTTTTATTTTGGAGTGACACAAAAATTTTGAGTCAACATCCAGTTCTACTGGCTAGAAAATTATGAGTCCTGTGAGACTCACGGACAAGCTGTGATTCTCACGGTGGTAGGCCAACTGGGCCAGTAAAACACCTCAACTAGTTCCATTTCATACACTAACATGTTATCTTTTTGAGATAAAGTGCTGCTGAGAAACCTGAGTGAGATCCAGATTTTTCTTCTAAGATGACATAATTAATACTAAGATAGTTTATATGCTAAGGAGAAACTGACAAAGTCATGAAAAATGTATTAACATATTCTGTCAGGCATCAAATTATTGTCATTTATAGTAATACGGGAAGAAACTGTTATTTTCAAGGAAATTTTTCCAGCCCACTTTCTACATTCCATTTTTCTTTTGTTGTAATATGTGGTTATTGCCTTTCTTCATCAAAAGAGCAGTAAATGATTCTGTGTGCCACAGAAAGGACTGCACGTATTTTATGACTGAAGATTAGTGAAGACAATACCCAGTCTCTGGGCATCCCTTAAGTTATCGTATTTTAATGCTTATAATTGTTTTCCAGCTGTTCCAAATAAAAGTTGCTGCTTCCAAACAGAATGCTGGGCTATAATTCAATCTCAAGGTTTCACTGCTATTCATAATCTGCTTGAGCTGCTGTTTAAGACGCCAGCAGAATCCCATGAGTGATTTACTATATTTACACAATGAGGAACCAGGGTTTGGCTCTGTATATATCATTCAGGTACCTTCTTGTGCTTCCCCCATTATTTCTCACTGCATTTTCTTCTCTTTAAACCAATTCCTCCATATGAGTTTTCATACAGAAACATCTCCGGTAAAAATGGCACCACAGAGCTAATGTATACCTCACCTGCAAGGTACTTCAGCGAGTTCAGTCTTCTTCCATGTATTTATCTTTTACCATTTCTTAAGACCACGTTGTTCTTTGGGCACATGAGCCTGCACTTCCAATTGCAACCCTATAAACTTCCCGATAACGGGGCTAAATTCTACTATTAAGTTATGTTTCACATTCACAAACTAATTTAAACCATAAAACACACTTTCCAGTCAATGAGTTAATAGCTATGGCAATGAACCGAGATACTTTGGTGTTTTTTTAAAAATCATTATATTCAAAAAGCATTACCTACTACAAACAACTGATTAGGAAAGATATTGTCAATGAATACCTTGGTAACAGAGGAAAAACATATCAATTTATGATGCCCTTCCCAAAGGGTGTTGCATCTTGTGTTATTGAATAAAGAATCATTGAATACTAATAAAAGACAATTCCATCAACAGATGAAGCACCTTACCTATAGAGAGCTCTTCCACCGATAGTAACCAAGTTAGAAAACACCCTGAAATCTGTCATGTTCTCAGGCCACGACTGTATGTTCAAATACCCTGAAGGAGAGAAATGCAAGCATGTGAATGTCAATGATTTTAGCCATAAAGACTGCTTTATCACATCCACGAGTCAGGACAGGCTTAGCCTATAAATGCAAGACAGTGCTGGTTTGAGAAAAATAAATAAATAGCCAATGAATGCTTTGGACTACTGTCTTTTGAATTAATCAGGCTGCTCACCACTGTCTCCTCCAAGGAGGCAAAGGAGGACTGTAACAGTCACAGCAGCATTACGTTAACTTTCAACATCTACAGTGAGGGTGAACCTAAACACAGGCTGGAATACTGCAAGGCCCCCTAGCCTTTTCTGAACAGCGGCAACAGAAAAAAAATGAAGATTTGCTTGAGTTAAGAACATTCAGTTTCAATATGTGCTAGAGAGTTAGGACAGAAGTTGAGAGATCTGTTACAATGCATTAAAAGATGACAAGACTTTCCTAAAACAAAGAACTCACATTCGTTTCTGAGTGTGCATGTGAGGACTGTTCATCCCCAGAGAGTATTCCATGCACAAGTAAGTGGAACTACTTATTTTGTGCTACACAGTCCTCTACAGAGTGCAGTTCCCTGTGATTCTCGCTCAGTACTGGACTGAAATGCAGTACATCTTTAAGCATGGGGTAATTCCACTTAAGCAGCAGAGCTGAGACTGTCAATTAGACAGTGTGTTTAAGAATGGTAAATTACAGACACCCAGCTGCCAGATTATCTTTGACATTAATTAGGGAGAGATTTAGAGCTTACTTTCATTTTTTAATCCCACTGGTTTGCTGAAATACACAACTTTTGAGAGGCGAAGCATGTGGAAGAGAACTATTTACAAATGCCAAACACTTGTTGAGCTCCACTCAGCTACAATCATGCTGTAGAGTCCAAAGATATTGGGTTTTTGCCCGAATTTTTTTTTTTTTTTGCATTTCCCTATCTATACATGATCAACAATCACACAAGAATGCAAAGCTGTAGTATCTTCCTCCTTGTCCCCCAAATGGTAAAATAACAATCAGCAAGATGCAAGAAAGCAAAGAACTGATTTCTAGCTATATGACCCCACTGAAAAGTCACAAAAGATGGGAGGGACTACCACCCCAGACATTATACATTTGTCTTTAGATTACAGAAGCTAATTTGCAGCAGCAAAGTGAGAAGTTCAGATTACATGAGATCAAAAGTATGTTACCTGTTATCTCTCTCACTGTTTGGAAAATATTTAATTTCTCTGGATTGATTGCGGCGATCATGTGATATGGGTCCCTGAAACATTAAAAGCACAAAATGTGAAGCTCTGAATAAAAAAAGATCATCTTCTCAAAGCTGTACCATATAGAAAGCAGTATTCCTCAGGTCAACACATTGCTTTTAGGCAGCATATGTTCCAGATTTCTTCAGACTGTTTCAAATTTCTTCAGACTGTTGTTCCTGTAGAACCCATCTAACTTCTCCCAAGTCATCTTGAAAGAAAGCAATGGTGTTTCATATCTTTAGGGTTCAAATCATTAAAGTTTTAGCAAATATTTATGCTCGTGGAAAAAAAGAGGAATCAAAACAACAATAGGTGACCTCCCTAAAGGAAAGATGAATTTTCAACATTTTTTTCCAGAAATACTAGCTCAAACGGTACAGTTGCGATACTGTACCACCAGGACCCTCAGACATTAAAATCTGACAGTTAGGAAGATTAAGCTGACCTTGATTTTGAGAGTGCCATCATTTAGTAAATAATTCCCCCCTCCCCCAGTTTTAAAGAAGTAAAGACTCTCTTATTTAAGAAGCCAACTAGAAGCCTAATCCAAACAAAAATCCTTTAAAAATTCAGGAAAAGATTCTTCTGTACCACATTGTTATGGTATCCTTGTGGATTTTCTGAGGGTAGGAAACATCCTCAGTAACTGCAGAACATGCATTTCCATCTCTCCTCCTTTTGCTCTCCAATAGACATCACTTGTGGAATTGGAACATGCAGGTAATCAACCAGGCTGTCTTTGGGGACAGGCCTCACAAGCCTGCGTGCAACAGATTGATGGGGTCACTTCTAACCATCCTGGAGACGACTCCAGGTCAGCAGCAACAAAATGAGTTCTTGAACCTTAACGTAGAGCCCAGTGGAGCATAGAAGCATCATCATATACACTTAATTTTAACAATTCAGGGCTCTCAGAAAACTAGATAGCAAGTTTTGCTACCTAACAGAAACACAGTGTTTTGCTTTTACAATGCATTACTGTTTAAAAAGGAAAGCTCTTGCCTGTACTAAACATGAGGTTGCTGAATTTCACCTCCCAATCCTAATATAGTCTTTAAAGATACACATATACATTTAACCCCCGTAAGCAGCCAAATCTCTGCTGTGTTTTATCAACATGTAAAACTGTAGAATAAGGCAGTCATCTTCTACCATTCTTATTAGCAGAGCCAAGATTCTTCAGTAGAACAGGCACAGCTGAGTTTTACAGCTCCAAGAACGACAGTTTCAGCCCACTGTGAAACTGGAGATGGACAACTAAAGGGAAGATAAAAAGCTAGTGAGCACTGAGGGCTTGTTGCTCCTGCTGCAAGCTGGGGAAAGAAGGAGGCAGCATTTGCTGCAAGCCGGGGAAAGAAGGAGGCAGCATTTGCTGCTAGCTGGGGCTGTCCGTCCTTGCTCTATGCCCTCCTTCCACAGGCAACAACACAGGCAGAAGGCAGCTTGGCTTTTTAGCACCCTAAGCAGAAGAAATCAGTGGAGAGAAGGCTGCATCCCACCTACCCAGCTCCTGCCAATGTGTTTTCTGCCTGTGTCCAGGCAGCAGATATGTATCCTAATGAGGATCACCTTATCCATACACTTCAGCAGAACATTACCTCAAAAGAATAAGTACTACTGACTCACCAAAATTTAGGTCTACCTTCACCCCACTTAACTTCTGGATGCTAATGAAAGCTAATTCATAATTATATAATTTATATAAAAACTATTATAAATAATTGTGCATTTAAAAATCATATTTATATATATAACATTTTTACATAAATTATTACAAATTCAAAAAGACTTGAAGTTCAACTACTCAGGAAAGGGAAAGACAGGCTATAGAACCACAGAATCAAAAATATGGCAGGATCAATTGTAATAGCACAGTTCCAAATGAAAACAAAAAAAATAATCCACTCGGCATCTTTCACTGAACTTATTCTCTGCCACTACAAAAAGGCTTTGAATTCCCAACAGAGAGCTAGACTTGAAGTCCCTACAATCTGAAACACTAAAAATGCATACTTTTAAAAGCTGCAGTTCTCTCCAAGTAAACAAATTTGTAACAGAAGTTAACTAAAAGTTGGAGTGGAAATAGGTATTATTGTTTTTGTTCCATACTGTCCATTTATATAATAAACTACTTGTGTTGACAGTGTCCCTTTTAAAAATTTCCTTTCTGTATTACTGATTTGCAAAATGTAACAGAAATTTTTAAAAAAGCTGTTCCAGAAATATAAAGTTATTTAAATTAGTTCTCAAATCTTCTTCTCTTAATATATACTACTGTAATTTATGCTGCAGAAAAATTTATGGTTGCAGAACTCAGTGTTCTCATACTTAAGACTTGTTGGAGTGACTTTTCTTCGTGAAGAATGAGAGACAAAGCGTTAAATAGTTTCAACATTACACATCCTAAGCTTATATTCTTCTATTAAAATAGAACAAAATATTTTAACCCTCTGCTTTATAGTTCATAATTTAGATATTTTTCAGATTAGTTTTATTCAAGGTTTGGTCCCTTTAATTTAAACAGATTTTTTTATGAGAGTCATCTCTTAACTTTGTAGCTAATATAACTTTTGCAACAAAAGCAGTTCTAATACTCAAAACTGCATTTCATTTAATGCACTGGAATAATCCACACAAAATTGCTCATGCCCTTTAGCTACTTGTCTTACATTTACTAGAGTACTTCCTGTCCTGTGAGATTTAATAGGTTTACATCCAGCCTCTAGGTCAGTCACTTGGCCAGATCAGAAAGTGTGACGGCCCGAGTGCTGACTCTTGTTTGACCTTCTCCAAGGTTTCAACAAGTTCGAAGCAGCATTTCCTTAAAGCACTCGAGCCAAAGTCCTTCTTCCTCCCTATGCTACATTAACCTTTCACACTGTACTCCCTGCTGGAGAGATGAGACCAAGCACACAGTCAAAGCTCACATTTGCCGGCCTTTTGAGAATCATTGAGTTGTAGGGCCCCACTAAAGTGGATTTTCAACTTTCTCATGGTTGAAGTCAAGATGTAGGTAAAGCATTACAACCAATCACTACATCAAATCAGGGAAACAAGTAGTTTCTTTCCACCTCACCTAGTAGGGAAATTTGAGCCAGGCAGCCGAGTGTCAACCACTTTATTATAATCTAAGCACCTCTCAATCTATAGAATGGCTAAATAAAAATCTGCTATTGCTGCTCATGCTGGAATTCCATTTCAGATCAATCTGTAGACATTCCGTTAATGGTATTTTCGCTATGCTATAAAGCTGCAAACATGGGGCTGGTTTGAGAACTGGGTTTAAAAAATCAAATCTTGACAACCTATTGCAAGCAATGTTGAAAGCTCTGAGGAACCTAAAAAGCAAATTAAAATTTGAAGTCTGTGCAGTGGTAGAAGCAATTGAGTACTTTACACTGTTAATGTACCACAAAATGTCTGCCTACTTATTGCAACAAAGGGGCAAAAGGGTTTAATCTCATTTGTGCATTTTGAGGATTTCACTCATTTTAGTAGCTCCAGAAATACCTCCAGATGTCACATGTAATTCACCATGGCTGATGACAACATGAAGGCTTGAATTAGTAAGAAGAGACAATCATATTTGTGTTCTCTCAATGACAGAATACAAGGCAAGAAAGCAGCTAGTTGCCTTGAACCATCAAAACAGAGTATGTTGTGTCTTCCCCAGACACATCCTACCCTTGCAGCACTGGCACCATGCATGTACCTGCAGCGACAGCCACGCAGGTTATGACAATTTATGTTAGGTGAGGCACTCTCTTCGCATATTCTGCACATTAGACTGCTGGTCACAGGAAATTTAAAACAAACTAATGGATGGTAACTCCCCTTTCTCCCTTCTATTCTCTACTCAGCCATTAGTACCAGGGGTAACCAAAGATCACAGTTGCCTTTTCTCTTTCTAGTGCAAACAGCCTACTTCATCCTTTCTTTTCCTAGAGCTTGAATAGTAAGAATCAAGGTAACAGCTTCCTTCATAATGGAAGGGAGAAAACTAATTTATCTTGGATCTACTATTCCATAAAAGAAGCCTGTGGCCATCATCTAAAGGAGGACGCATTTCATTTCAGCTGGCACCATGACATAATATCTTAACAGGAGTTGGACTCAATGATCCTCGTGGGTCCCTTCCAACTCACAACATTCAATGATTTTATGAATATTTTGTCACTTACCCATGAATCCCAGTAACAAGGAAGATAAGGTTGCCATTGATCTTGGTACAGTTTATGAACTTGTCAATGTTGCTGGAATCCACCGTCTGAGCTGACACTAAACTCCCTGTTCCGATGCCATCACAGGCTGCCAAAACAAGGAGTTTGTGTAAAGAACTAGGAAAAACAACTACTGAATCAGGACATGTGGGCCTTCTAGACACAAGTCTTCATTTCTTTCAGCGATAAAGCAGCAGAGAGGTATTAAAATGGCACCTTTACCCATATTCCCAGAAGCATAGGCCAACTGAAAACAAACCCACCACAGAAGGATAACCTGGGACACAGGTTAAGGCATTTCACACTGGATCCAAAGGCAAGTATGAGCCACACAAATCCCCACTCAAGTCAGCTGTAAACAGATAGCTGGTATCTCAGACAAGCCTGGTGGACATACCATTTATTTGTGCACTACTCACTGCATAAACTGAGGGGTCCTAACACTGCTAGCTCAAGAAGTCCCCTTTGCTGTGGTGGATTTGTGACTTATCCATTCACATGCTATAACATCCTTTAGAAAGGATGTACAAATAATTCCTTACTCACCATCCCAACGAGCAAGTTACTGGGGCCTGGAGAAACTTTGGTACCCAGTGAGGAAACTTCCCTGTGTAGCTCTTCTGTGTAATTTAGTTGCATTTACTGGGACACATGATACATCCAGAAACAAATCCCTCATGACTTCCATCATGTAACAAGTCCTACCTCCCCAACTGGGCTCCTCTAATGGCAAGTACCAGCAGCACACCTGAACTTTTTACACATGTGGTAACCTTCCTCCTCACAGAGTAAGGCTAAGAGCTTGACAGGAACACTATACATGCATCTTCATGCATAAAACTATCTATCCAGCAAAAAAGCTATTTACTGCGATGAGGTCACAGGGCCGGACATTGCCTTTGCTTAGCACTCAGCATGTCAGTACCCTGCCTTGACAGAGATCTCTGTGTTTGACTGTTTCAGCCATGCAGAGTGACTGCTGATCTACATTTTTTCAGTAGCTTCATTGTGAATTCCCTCCCAGACATGGCTTCCACCAGGACGGAACAGTAGCACAGGCCCAAGATGGTGCTTTGCTCCTGAGACCTTCAAGCAGGAAGCAGAAGGTCTCCATAGTGAAGCTCGAGATAGCAAAGTAACCTACAAATTTCAGTTTTCTCAACAGCACCAACACTGAGAAACTTCTAATCTGTGTTTTAGACACTCAGAAAGGAGGTAGAAGATTCTGAGAAAACAAGAGACATTTTTAAGAAACAGAGGAAACAAATGGAAACCTAATTTGTATTGACAAGTATGAGACATACTACACATTGAAGCCAGGGCTTTAGTATGGTCCCCTCTGGAATGACAAAAGGACAGTTCTAAAACATCTCCAGGAAATACTTGTCATTAAAATAACATAATAAAGAATTCTTCAAGATTCCTCTAAATCCAACAGAGAAATCCCCTTCATTTTTATCTAATAAAAATTAATTGGTTTGGTTATATTGCCATCACAACTGAATAAATTTTCATTCTATTGTATATACTCCACATACAGCCTACATAGCTCAGAGTTCTGTGGATATCCAAAGGCTATTAATATTCTCCAACATCCTCATGAAGGGTATTTCATGCCAAAATAACAACCTGCTCTACTATAATGCAGACCACATTCAAGAAAATTTATACTAAACAACTGCCTACCTTTAGGACAAATGTCAGTGCAGGGCTTGCACATCTTAATACCATTTTCTTCAACCTCCATCTTGGAGCTCGGACATGCACGGACACAAGAGCTGGAGTCTACCACAAAGTTGTCTAAAGAGAAAAAAAAAAAAAAGATATTGGCAGAAAGCAAACCAAAGGACTAAATAATACTGGGACATGTGTTTTTGGACTCCATGTCAAGCCATATTATTAATTACCTCAGCATTTCCACACTGACGTTAACATTTAATGTTCAGTGTTTTCAGAAGTGTATAAGCAAGCAAATTAGGCACGTTTTCAGAGACTTATGAAAATCAATGAATTGTCAGGCCTGATCCCCCTTCCTCCCCAAATTTGGTTTTATCATTATTTATGGTAAAAAAAGCTACAGTAACTGGAGAGAAATTAAACAACATGTTCTGCTCTGTCTCCTTCATACATACACAAATATATACATCTGGGATAAAATACGGCACAAGACAATGACAAGTATTTCAATTTTGCTTTGTAAAACAAGTGCCAAAGGGGATACAGACTGATCCTACCTAATTGAACACTTAATAATGTCAAGAAAGGAAAAAAAGGAAAAAAAAAATTCAATTAAGTATTTGGACAAAGAATCATATCCCTTAAGTAGTACATGGTATACCAGTTTTGCAAAAACAATTATCTTGGTTCAACCCCCCCCCCACCCCACTCTCTAACAGAGACAGAACTGAGCCTTGACAGTCACAGACTCAGTGTGCTGTCAATTTGAACTTCTCCACAGAGATTCAAAATTTGGATTTTTGCTTCGGTTGACTTATGGTTCCATTTATTACAGATTACTCATCCTTCTTATATGTAATTTATTTATAAACTCATTAGTGCACAACAGAACTGTCAACTTTGGTGGGAATGAAAGAGAGAGCAAGAATACTGTCTCCCTTATTTTTTTCCTAACTAAAAAAGTAGTATCAAAGACTATGGAAGTGACGACCCTCTAAATTTGTCTATTACTTGTCATCATCTGTTTGGTATCTCAGAGGCATGTGATTTTACGTGCATGGGATTATTCTTTTTTTAACTTCCCCTCCTCTCCCCTGCCCTCTAATTTTACTCTGGAGTTTTAAGACTGTATTGTTGTCAGTATTGCTTGGTTTTTCCTCACTGGGACACACCTACTCAGAAAGTATTTGTGGTAACTTTCTGTCAAACTATCCTTATTCCAAGTTAAGAAAAAGGCAACAGCATTATGAAAGCCTTCGGTGTCAGGTAGTACTGGTGGTGGACTGTTATTTTTCAGAAAAATAAATTTACAAACCCACTATTATACAGCCTTTTGGCACTATTTTAACAGTTCACTTTGCAATTTACAAATGCTGGTGTAAAGCATGAGTGTAACAAGTGGTGGTCATGAAAACAGAGACCTAGTGAATTCCCTTTCTTTAAGAAAATCAACTACAGTACAGGATACTTGGAAAGTGTCAGCAACTCAGAATGCCACTGTCTTTAGTTAACACATGACTGAGTTATTACAGGCTGAAAGCACATGTGGAGTCATTTGAGACACTGCACTATGAATTTAGCTCTCATTCTCTCATTGTTTTGTAAGGCTCCTGAAATGCAACCCAAACTTCCCATCACTGCAGGAAACGGCAGCTAACACAGCACTTACGTGGGCACTTTTTGACACAAAAAGCCCCATAGGTGTACTTGGCATTGTGATTATGCTCCAGTTGGAAGGTGGTAGGATTGTATACAAAAGTCTGGGGGCACTGCGTAACACATGCACCACTATCATTGAAATTCATACAGGCCTGCAAAACAAAGGAGAAAAAAACATTCAATTAAATCATATAGCTGCTTATGGGGTTTTTTTAGTTTGAAATACAGTCTCGATTGTTCAGACTTGCTGCAACTATGAGGAATGTGATACATAGTTTTCTAACATTCATTTTGGCTACTTAGGTTTCTTGCTACAGTCTTGGCAAACAGGTGACTTATAAAAGGGGGTCCACTGAGCCCCCTTAACTTGAAACACAGTTGACTGTTACAGCACTTCCTACAAAAACATAACAACTGTAATTCGTTTCATAACTATTGTTACAACTAGCAATAAACTAATTCACAACTCCATAGGACATTCTAAAGCTGCTAAGAGTGAACAGCTATCACAGAATCACAGAATGTTGGGGA
>NW_010334105.1:0-30796 GCF_000700745.2 Antrostomus carolinensis
CTCGTGTTCAGCTTCTCATCCACCACCACTTAGGTTAGAACCTGTGCACTTGGACTCTGACCTGACTTTTATACACATACACACTCACACACACACACAAAAAAAAAGTGTAAAGCTTTCATCCATAAACCAAAGTGAGGTCTTTATCTGCATAAATATAAATGCTAGGCAAGTTGTAAAAAAACCCCTCAGTTGCTCCTGGCATATTTAATTGTTCCATTCTAAATATAGACTAATTCCATACATAGAGACTCAGGTCACCAGGTAAAGCTTTGCAGATCATAAATCTGTCACCACCTTTGCTCAAAGCATCTCTTTAATCAAAATTCATTTACTCTGACAGTGAAAAGCGGCCGATTTAGACAGCAGAGCCAGATAGTTTTGAACCCGTTCGTCCTGTTTTCAAAGGAAGGAGATCACAGTGGAAACTCAGAGGAGTCAGCAGAAACTTTAGCAAGTTGTCAGCTTGCCAACCAACATTTTTATCTTTTTGTTTGTTTACTTAATCTTCTTCAAAATGCACATTCGTTGCAATCATTACCAATTGCCAATAAAATTCATGTAGCATCAGAAAAAATGTGTTTCTCTCCTACTTCTTTGTAAGAATTATAATTACTAGATACATGGGTAGCGTACCACCACCACAAATAAGATCATGTATTTCCCCTAATTATAAGAGGAAACATTAAGACCAATATTGTTTAATTTTTCCAATTAATATAGTTATCACTGAACCCTAATTTGGCTCATCTTGTCAAACTGAACAGATAAAAACAAGCACATTCATAAAGGGAAGGCATTTCAATTAACTGATGTCTAAGGCATAAATGCGTTGGTAGTAAGTTATTTCAAGACCAGAGCAACTCTACATATTTATGTAATTCTATCCTGTTTTCTGCTTCATATTTATATATAAAAAAAATCTACTATCAATCTACAACTAAATGAAGGCATTACTTTAAAAAAAATGGGAGATGTTCACTTTTCTAAATCAACTTAACATTTTGTGAGACACAGCAGCACTGAGCTTTAATGAAGTAATAATGCTGTGTTCCAAAAAGATCTGTTCGAAGTACTTTAAAAGATTTAAGTATTCCTATTAAAATACAAATGTGAAAATTTAACTGGAAATGAACATTTCTTTACAACTTTAATAAATGCTTCAGTGCAGGCTACCGAAATAGACACGCAGCACTAACACAGCCTCACAGGTTACTGAAATCCAGCATTCCTGAGGAAAAATGGAATCACCCAGTTCCCTCTGGGACATCATATGGTTAATGAGGGAGGAATTAGTCAAGCAATGTTATCACATTTTAGTTTTCATAACAAATGACTTTCTCTAGGGAAGCCAAAACAAATTAAGCTAAGTATTAGAGGAGGGTGAGCTGTGTTTCAGCAGCGACGCAGGACCTGGTGGCAGCGTGGCTACAGCAGCCACCCCTGCCCAGCCCCTGCACCACACCGGATGGGGACTGGCACTGGCCAGAAGAACTGATACGGCTGAAAAATAACCCTGCAAAATCAAGTCCATCAAATCAAACCTCCATGGGACATTTTTCATCCCCTCCAGGCCTGTCTGGTTCCTCATGCAATCACACACGCACACGGGTGCCAGCCACAGGCAAGCCACAGGCAGCAGCGTGGGCACAAAAATGTGCCCCAAATTTTCTGTGCTTTCTAACTGAGCTGGTCAAGAGAAAGACTGACCAGCTGAAGGGTGGGTACCAGGCCCTGCTGAGATGCAGCTCCAGCCACTGCGGTGGCGGTCGCTGCCCTGCCAAGCCCCGCCGGCCAGCAGCTCCTGTGACAAGCCTGGGGCTCCAGTGGGAGCAGGGACATCTAGCCAGGGCTGAGAAACCAAGCAGGGAGAAGCCCTGCAGCTTAAGCTGATCTAATGGCTGACTGCCCTCCACTCCACTGCCCTTACCCGACAGAAAATCAACACCTTTTTTTTCTGTTGTGGTATCCCCTGGGTTTTCTATCTGTCAGCTTTACTGACACGGCTCAGCAGAAAGGGGAGGGTGGGACCGCAGCAGTGGGGGAGACACCACTCAGTTCATAGACAGGCTTTCTTAGGCTGCTGCCCACCTTAAATAATCACTTTGCAGCAATTCCTACTGTCTTCTTTTAGACGTACCTCAGCATTACCACAAACCTTTGCAACACTCATATTTCTAATCTGGTTTTGCCTTTGCTGGTATACTGTACATTAAAGCTAAGCTAACAGATGCTGAATACACTTCTTGCGTCTTTCACAATTGCAGAATACACAGGCCTCACCACAGCACTGCTCCACGATGCTGCCACTGCAAGGCATCAAAGAAATGCAAGGGTTGGCTGACAATTCCTACGGCTCCCATAACTTGCATACTAATTCCCAGACCTGTACAGCGAAATCAATGGGGACTTCCCTCAACCTTCCCTCTTCAAAGCCACAGAGAAAGGCTGTGGTGAGACACGAAGGGGACGGCGTCTCACCGCAGGCTGAGGGAAGCCCTAATGGAAACCCAGCCTCTGAAACCCTCACGCCAACTCCCACGACTGATCTTTAAACTCAGTGGAGCTCCCAGGCCAGGTGCTGAGGACGGAGCAGGTTATACACCTGCCTCTAAGCCTCAAATCCCCAGCAGTGCACCATGAGTAGGATTACTACCACCACGCCCACCACATCTCTGTTCATCTTCTCTGACACGATAGATCCGATGCAACACAGCCCACACAACCTGTCATCGTCAGTGTGTGACAGCGTGATACTTCCTACAAAGAAACACAGCGCACACTATGTGCACATGCTATGAAGGCAGGGCCACGATTCTTTAATTTCCTCAAGTAGGTGGAAAAAAGTACAAAGAAAACCACCATCATCAAGGAGGAGACGCCCTTGTCTGAAACAGCCATCCAGCTACAGATACCTTAAAAGAATTAATTGGTACCTGCTTAAATATGCCTTCTGCTAATAAAGGAGATTTCTTTCTGCTGTGTTTCCATTAGGGAATCATTATGTAGGAAAGAGACAGCTTTATTATTTACAAGAGACTCTCTCTGTAATCTATCTACATATCCCCATCATGCTTCAAGCAAAACAATCTAACACTCCATTAGAGACTATTAACACACGAAGCCCCATGACCACCTTGTGATTTATGGTATCATTTCCTCCACTTCACAAACAGAGAAAACTACAGAACAGCAGTTATCTCAGTTGAGTAGGTTATTAAAAAGCTCTGCGAGGAAATCCACAATAGAAGTCAGCTAATTTCCATGGGGCCAGGATTTCACGTCTGTTTTTCTGACTCTGCGCCTGTGCTTTAACTTTACAATTGCTACCAAACTTCAGTGAAGCGAAGCTCAAATAATTAAAGAGATGTAGCCTGCTTCCACTGAAGCCAGTGGCGAAACTCTCATTAATTTTAACAGAAGCAAGACTGGACTAAGTGTTTATAAAGCACTTGTGATCACTGGCAGGCACTCCCAAGTTCTCAATATTACTAGCTACAAGACTACACCTATCTGAGAGCAATTTTTGTTTTAAAGCATTCAAAACCTACAAGGTTTTTTAAAAGTTCTTGTTTTTCAGAAGAACATCACTGAAGGAGCACTGAATGGTTATTACTCATATTGAAATTTCTGTATGAATAATTGAAATGCGTTGCCAAAGCGCATACCAAAGGCCACTCCAGCAAGGGACAGAGTCCCTCTGAGGATTCCAACTTCTTTCATATCTGCTCTTGCCCCTGGTTATAACAGCTTTTCATTCATTTTCCAATTAAAATGATAATGTAACAAGATTTGGAAGATTCCAGTCAACAAGTTTATTGCTATATTCTCTGGAAAAAAATAATGAAATACCTCAAAATGGAGGAAGGAAAGCTTTTCAAAGTCTTTTAGATCAGATTCTTAACATGAAATTGTTTAGATTATAAAGCACAGCAGACATACAGAGTTTCTTGCACATGGCTGACCTGTTTCTTTTTTGAATTGTGCATTTTTCTCTACATAAACAGTGTCCCACACTGAAACAAATATATCCTAAAGATCATGAATGATGGGTTCCACCACATTTCCTCGCAAAATTTTAAAACAAGTTATATCCTGAGTATGAGACACACCTAACACAAAAGCATACACAGATTGTCAGAAAGCCTTTTGGACAGCAAGTGAGCGAACAAGCACAACTTCATTATGCTTTAACTATGACCAAATCAGTGCAGCCAGGGGCCTTCAAGTGCAGAATCGTGTCAACAGCATCAAAGGACCTACCTTTAGTAAGTGTGAGCAAGAACTACACTAACGAACATGAGTGCAGCACCTTTCAAGGTCATGGGCAAATCACCTTTGTGAGGCACACCAGGCAGCAAGGAAGACATAAGCGCAGCATCTACAACTGCTGGAAGGAAAGTGATAAACAAGCAGCTCTGCTCCACTCTGATCTTTCTATATCTCTCACAAGATTTTAAAGAGAAGGCTTCATTAAATACCTCTAGAAGCAAAAAAAAGCATAGCTAACAGCAACAAGTTTCATGCAGGAGAAAAATGACACAATTATTATATCAAACAGAGGACTCTCCAGGAAACAAGGGATGCAACAGCACCCTGAAGCCACACACACCTGTATGTCAAATAAATCTCAAATAATGGAATTTTTTTTCACAAGCTTTCCTCTATTTTGCAGCACAATGTAAACATTTGGATGATGACTGCCATGTCAGCAAAGTTGTTTAGATATATTCACACAGATTAGAGAATGAAAGCAAAACCCCAGAGTGCTGCTGCTTAAGAGAAATTCCAACTTTTCAGGTGTTCGCACCTTTCACTAAAACATGCAAGGTCACAGCAAGACCAAATATACAACTTCAACAAATGCTGCTGCTATAGTACCCATAATCACAGAAGTTGTATTAGAGGATCACAGAAGACTTCAAGTATAACAGAAGCTTAGATTGCTCTTGATCAAGGATATCTGTGAATACTCAAAGCTTTTAATTATTATCTTAAAAAACATGAAAATATTTTTGCAAATCAGCTTTAAGGAAAAAAAAAACAAACTCATTGTTCTTTTCCAGTCTAAGTCTGCAGCCCCTGTAAGCATAAGTATAAGGAAGTTTAAATTTTCCAGCCTCACCTATGCTTCCAGGATTCATCACATCAAAGTCCCTCACAGCTTCATCACATTATAATCCCTACATTTTTACTGAAAAGATAAACCAGTGAATAAATATACTAATTTAAAGGAGAGAATACTCATGTTTCTCTACAGCAGCAGACCTTGTGCACTGTGTACACTTTGACATTTTTTTTTAACTAACTTCATTTTCAGATTAAGATTATCCTGAACAGCAAGGACAACTTGCTCTTTTGCAAGCACGAAAGCACGCTCTTTCTTCTGTTTAGCCTGCTAAATGCCAAAAATGCAACCCCCTATTTAAATCTACCTGCAATAAGCAGGGACTAGAAATACATCCGTGTTATTTCCGAACATGAAATACAATTTACGCAGAAACAAAATTAGTTCTTTCCCCAACAAATGACTGCATCCCAAAATGGTCCTTCTCACATCTGTGATGAGAGACACAGAAATTGGCACCTTGTCTCCATGTCCATCTCAACTCTAGCAAAAGGGAATCCCCAAGCTGCCCAGAAGTGATCTGAACCCCTCGTCACTACACACATGTACTTGCCTCCCCCCCTGCCCATCCACTAACTCCCTCCCCAAATAAAAATAAAACCCACAACAGATATGCTAACTCAAAACACATTTAAACAAGCGCTATCTGCTTCTTCCTCAGATGAACATCTCCAATTGGGTAGCTCAACTTTCCATAAAGGAACCTGAACCCTCTCCATCCTTCATTACACAGGGGCTTCCCATATTCCCGTAAGGATTTCATCATGCTAGCGCGCGCACAGCAGACAGTTTCAGCTGTTTAAGCCATCTGCAGCCCTGGATCCCTTTATTTGCGTCTTTCCAGTCGTTGGTATATTTTCATCCCTGCAGGTAACTGTACATCTGTGTCAGCTACTAACGTCAGTCACTCATTAACTTTCCATGCTCCCCCAGCCCCTTTCTAAATCTCAAGCACTAACCGGTTTCACGTTACTCTATGATGTGCCAGGTAAGCATCAGTCTTGTTTCACAGCTGAAGACACATCTATAAAAAAAACCTTACTAACTTATTTAAACTGAGGGGGAAAAAAAAAAAAGACTTGAGTTAACACATGTTGCGATCAACAAAAACATAGTAAAGAACTATTTAAGACACTCTGATGTTACTGTACTACTGACATGTGAAGGTGATACAAAATTATGTTTAGTCATGTTTTGAAAGCACCTATTAAGCCCAACTTTCATCATAAGAAGGCCATATGCTACTAAAGTAGAATTTTGAAATATAAATAAGTATGTATAGGACTGACACTGGGGCTCCTTTTGAGTATTTACCACTGTAAAAATAAAGGGGAAAAAAAGCCTGTAATTTTTCACACTCCCATTCATTCTATTTAAATTGCACTATTAAGCTGTACTACTAAAAAAAAAAAAAAAAAGAAAGAGTGGAAATCTACTTAGCAAAAGGGTAATCCCTTGCTTTATCTGTCCCGAAATAGATAGGGTGATTAAACTACATATTATATTTGATAAGAAAAAGAATTAAAAAAGAGAAAAAAAGAAAAAGAAACTGGCAGCAGATCTAATTTCACACTTGGAGGATTACAATGTAGAGAATACACACATTCATTCTTTGCTGACAACAGCACTGTGAAATGCTCAGTAGATTGCCGGCACTCTTAGGATTTAAAAGATTTAATGTTCTGCTTCGTTACTTCACAGCATGCAAAAGTTTGGAGGACGCTGGAATACCGAGCAGCTTAGCAGGGAAGAAAACAGAAGAAAAGAGCCTCATCAGACTTGCGGGATCCTGCTAGACCTTATTTGACAGCATTTTACTGTGCTTAAATTGCGGAAAATAAAAAACAAAGTGCTTCTGTTCCCTTCACTCCACAGTCAAGACCACGTAGCAGGTGCCATACTGATTGCCCCAAAACCAGCATATATGCACTGATGTCCTATTTTTGCTAAACCTAATAAAAACGAACTTCAAGCCTTTCCCCTACCCTTTCAAAAAACATTAAGACTTGCCAAAGCAAAAACCAGCAAACTTACTTACACTTGGAGTAGCTGCATTAGGAATTTTGCTTATACCTGAATATGGGCCATTTCTCGTCCTGTATCTCCAGGAGTGGACTCTTCGCAAACGCATGCTTTCCAACAGCCAGCGCTGAGATGGACTACTGCTCCTCAATGAAGAATAATAATTAGGGCAAAGCATCTCTGCAAGTTGCCGTAATCTGCCCTGTGCAGCCAAGCAGGAGCAACCCCACAGGGTAGGTGACAGCACTGCAATAGCTAATCCCAACAAGCGAAATCCTAAGCAAGGAAATGTGCTCTGAAAATGCAGTATTTATTCTAAGAGGATGAGATTCCTGAGAAAACAGAAAGCCCCAGTAATTAGTCTTCAGGACTAGAAAGAAGATGGCTCTTTCTCCTAAGAATTATTTCAAATCTTGGGTATTTACTTTAGCTCAAACAAAACATAGTTTTTTGTTAAGCAAATATCTGACCACCTGGAAATTTTAGAGGCACACATACAACTTCAATGAAAGCTGACTTCAAGCAACTGAATTTTGTGTTCAAAAATACCTCCCCTGTCCCTCCCTTCTTGCAGTGCCTCTTGGGGCATGCTCCAAGCCTCCTCCAGTACACAGAAGAGGGATGGATCTGACTCATGAGCACAGCCTGAACACTGCAAGGGAAGCCACTACCCTCCGTACACCACATTCCCCCTTCTTGGAAACCATTTCACAGGGACCTGCCCTCACACACTTGCTATTTGCATCCCTAAAGAAACCTGGGCAGGGTAGAGCTCATCCCAGGAGGAGATGGCACGGCAGCTTGTCTGGGAGCATGCACAGAAACCAAAGCTGTTTCCATCTTGTGTCTCTTCAAAAGTTACAACCTATTAGCGGAGAGCTGGTAACCAACCACACGTTGTCCTGAGCAGTCCCACAATGTCATAAAAATAGATTAAATTAACCACATTCACTTTGTTAAAAGTGGAAGGGTCTGAAGCTATGCACAGAAACGTCTAAACCAGCCATAAGTCAATAATTTATAACTGGCTGATGTACTCTCCCACCATCGTCTTACTGCTCAAAGTGAGAGCAGCACATTGGCTTGAATAATTTCTGCTCCTCACCACTTCATCCCTCCCCTCCCTTTCCCAGCTAGTCATAGCCAGCAAGGATCTGACACTGATGAAAAAAGCCTGCACCCTTTCCTTCTCTCTTTTTCCACGCCGGATCAGTTCCCAGCACCAGCTCACAGCAGAGCCGCACTGCTCACGGCACCAGCACAACCAGCCCACAGTGCAACGGCCGCAGGAAAAAAGGACGGGGCAAGCAAGGGGACAGGAGGCAGCAAGGGAAGGACGGACAATACATTCAAAACCACCATAAATGTATGACTTTTTGGCAATATAGGCAACTTCACGCATGCTCTCCCAGCACCAGCATGGCTCTGCACAGCATGGAGAGCTCGAGGGGCATACTTTGACAACTAGAATTTCTGTAGCTGACTTTCTAATTTAAAATAATTAAGACTGCATTTCTAGAAACAAGATCATGTTCTCTGGGAGTTAACCCGCTCCCGAGTCCTACTGATGGCCATCACCCACCTCCTAACCTTGTTGTATTTTCCCAAGTATTAGGAAAAGGCACAAGGTTAGCAAAGGGTATTCAGACACAGCAGCTTTCATAGATAAAACTTGGGAAGCAAAAGGAAGACAGAATTGAAGAAGAAACAAATCAGGATTCCCTAAGCAGGTCTAGCTGATGCAGTTTGAAGTATCTAGCTCTATTTTATATCATATATGAAAATGTTTGTACAGCAAGTACAGCATAGAACATAAGTAATAACTGCTTTGCAAGGAACAGTAATATGCAAGACGAGAATAAGTACTGGAGGCCAAGAGCGAACAGGAAGAGCTAATTTGCAAAAGAAAGATATTTGAATAAAAAAATTGAATTAAAAAGTGTATATTAGTAAGTAAAGAAAACATCAGTGCAAAATACACATGCATTTTTGTCAAGTATAAGGCAGGTCTAAGTGCAGTATGAAATAGCTGCTATTTACAGGAAATTATTAGAGCCGTACAACATAGTGTTTGAAAGCTCCCTGGGCTTAAACTAGACTGGATAGACAAAACAGAAGGTTACTTATTATTTAAGCAACACTCATCTCAGAAGGATATTACATTTATAGCCTGATGCTGCTTACTCATAACAAAGTCTAATTACAGCCTAACAAGCACATCCACTAACTTCAATGAGACTAGTCAAAGAATAAGACAGGCTCCACCGTACGTCAGGTTTGGCAGCTTCCTGATGAACTACTCCAGGGGAAACAAACTATTCGG
The DNA here is from genome assembly GCF_000700745.2 of Antrostomus carolinensis. Taxonomy (NCBI): domain Eukaryota; kingdom Metazoa; phylum Chordata; class Aves; order Caprimulgiformes; family Caprimulgidae; genus Antrostomus; species Antrostomus carolinensis. The sequence continues at coordinate 9,474 of NW_010334105.1, forward strand.
CCAGTTAATAGAGGAAACTATTCAGCACGGAAGCCAGGGGAGAAGTGATGCAACTCGCTCACCACCATCAATGCCAGAAGCAGGACTTGGGAACTACACAGCTTCCATGTATGTGCACAAGACCATTGGATCTCCGTATGGAAAACGATCACCTTCAGTAGATCTTTAATTTTGTTGTTTATTTACAGCTTTGATAAAAGCTTCTAAATAACTTGGTTTTATTATACTGGTAACTGCACAGGGACTTGAGATATATATATATATAGGTCACTGTTTTCTACTGGAGGAATGTACACTTTTGCAGCTGTAATAAAATGCAGACAGGCAGTAAAGGAAAAGTAACTGGGGAAGAAACTCAGGACTAAATGGCTGTTGTTTTCAAGCTCCACCTCCCATCATGAGCCAAGCATCAAGTGGTATATCAGTTCTGCATATCTGCTTGGAATACTACAACACACACAAAACATACCCATCGAGCTGATATCTCTCCCTCAAAACACTGAATATTCAATGCCAGCAATAACAACCTAGATAGCTCTTGGAGTGATACTGCTACCTCTTGGTTTTGAGTAGGGCTCAAAATACACTTCGCATTGCCTGTAGAGTACTCCTGATCATAGTTCCTGTCAAAGTATCTTAATTAAATCAGGCCAGACAACTAAGTGGCTATGAGGTGCCTCTGCTACAGGGCATCACAGCTGGGACCACTGAAGGTTACAGAGCTGTCCCATGGAGAGAACACCGAAAAACAACGCTATTAGCAGTGCAGGGCCTGCAAGAATGACACATCATGGGGAAACTGTGCCAGACTGACAAAATGTGGATTGTTTTCTAAACAACTTTTGTGTTCTTTATTTATATGAAGTTACATTCATGTTCTGACCGCACATGGATTTGGTTACACAATGACATTAAATAAAAGATTTTAAATATTTATATTTGGATTTGTAATATTATGATTCAGCCAGCACACTCACATCTCACGCACTGTTTACATTCCTCCCTCTTCCATTTCCCCCCACTTCCACCTGAGTTACAACCACCTGAGCTCCCATCAGCTCTGAGCACAGCTTTGAAACACAACCTCTCGCCCTCTGCTTTCAAACCTTGCTCCTCCTGGACGGGAATGCTTCCGCCTCCAACCGGAAGGGATGGGACCCAGCCAGAGCCCCACTGCCAACATCGCCCCGTGATGTGGCAGGCTGACTCCATTCAGCAGAGAGCTAATGTAAGCACAATTAATACAATCTCAGTTACACCGGCATAAGGGTTCAGCGTCTGGTTAGTCTACGTGCAACGTCTCCACTGCCTGTCAGACAAAGCCAGAAGTTCTTAAGCTGCGCAGGCTCAGGTGTGGAGTTGAACCCAAATGCATTTGAGGGCTGGCGATTCATAGGGGAAAGTCTGTGCCGTGTTCATAACAAGCCATGCATAATTTGTTGCAACAGTTGAACAGTGGCCTGGACAAAGAGAATATCCACAGCAGTTGTGTTCCTGATGGTATCTCAGCACTAGCACAGTCTTAAAATATCCAGGGGGTCAAATATCTGTGTTTTTGAAAAATAACCAAAAAAACTTTGGGGCAGGGGGGAGGTAAGAGCAGATACCTCCATTGCCAGATTACAGCTTGTGGCTCTCTGGTCAAAAATTCAAACAAATAACATCAACAATACCCATTCAATCTATCACAAAAACACCCTGGCTTTTGAAACACCTTTAAAGTCACTTCATCGAAGCAGAGCATTCAGCAGGCCACATGCACACATGGCCCTCCCACACTGAAGCTTGCCCCACAGCCCACCGTCCGGCTGCCAGGGCCAGGAGGAGGACCCGGTGCAGGCATCAGCCCCGGCAAGGGCTGGCAGTGACACCTCGCACACAGGGCCCATCCCATCCTTTTTGCCAGTTCTCCTGAAATGCTGTTTTGTTCTGTGCAATAAGCCAAGGGGAAATTGCAATCATGCATATCACAAAATGAGCTGAAGTCTAACATGACTTAGACAACTTTGGATATGTACTAAGTGGTGAATCAGGCATTTTTCCACCTCTGCCCTCTTTCCTATGTTAACTGAGAAGTCACACTAATCCCTCCCCTTTGAAACTGTAATATTCAGATCAGAGGTGTAAAAGCAGACTCAGGCTGATCTTTAATTAGAATTTCCACATGTACTTTGGTTACAGACTTAATAAGGACATGCTAAAGGCCCTTGGGTCTTGTTTCCTTTCCTCTTGATTTTATCTTGCTTCATTCAAATTACTGTGTATGAATTTATACAATTTAGCTGTTTCGAGCATTGAAATCCGAACGTAGTAACAATCAGAGCACAAATTCTTATGGCTAAAACCACTCCAACACACACAGATTCTGCAATTTATTTTGTGTTCCAATCCTAGCAATGCTGCAGATATCCCTGCACTGTTTCAAGTATGGATTGACGTGCTGCTCCTTAGGAGGATCAGAAGGAACAAAGGAAAAGGAGAAACAAAACAGGGTGTCCATCATGTCACTGCATCCATTTTTCAGGATGCAGTCCTAAGGAAAAGCTCTCAGGTTCCTGTATCAGCAGGGGCAGCCAGTTGGGATTCCTGCCTCACTCAAGAGGAAGGACTTCAAAAAGCACACATAACTGGTTCTCAGGCTCTTCAAAGAGCTCTAGAAGCAGGAAAATACCAGACTACAACATATTCAAAACCCAGTAATAACAGTGGCAGCTTCTGCCACCTTCTCACATTAAAGATGTATCTCCAACCTACCCCAGGAGCAAACCGAGATAAGAACAAAGCAGTATAATCAGCCCACAGAAAAGTGGAAGTCAAGCAGAGGGAGGATAGAGGCTTCTTCCAAAGTATTTAAATTTAACTATTTTAGTCAGCTACTGCACTAGAAATTTTAAAGACTAAACTGTTTGGGGGGTAAAGGGTAGGGGCTGCAGAGTAGAAAAGTGAGGGTTTTTAAATCAGTGTTGTCAAATGCTTTCTTCAACTTGTATCTCTGCTTCCCTGGTGAACAGGAAAAAAAGCTATAAAGGGGTTGCTAAGCTTTTGAGTAGAAAAAAGGAAAATAAGCAAGCAGGTGAGTGTCTCAAAGACATAGCTTCAAAAGGAACTGACAGTGCCAACACCATTAACTGGAGAGACTGCCTGCATAAATCCATACATATTTGAGTGTGTTAATTTTCCCAAAGCTTACAAATGAATCAAAAGCTATTTATTACCTCAAGGGAAGGGAAGAAGTCTGAATGAAGCAGGAAAAAAATGAGCATGACTGTGCCAGTGGCAGGCATTCTGTAAGCTCATGACATCCCCCAGAGCCTCACAGGGTAGCGCCTGTTTGAAATGCGGCTGCCCACCCTACAGCGCTGCCAGCACGCCTGTTTACACATGCCAGTGGCAGGAGGACAGGCTGACCCCTGCACAGGCATTCTGTAAGCTCATGACATGATTTCATCCCCCAGAGCCTCACAGGGTAGTGCCTGTTTGAAATGCGGCTGCCCGCCCTACAGCGCTGCCAGCACGCCTGTTTACACGGCCACGCTGAGAATCAGATCTGGCTTCATCCAGCAAAACAAAAACCTCAAGATATGTTGGGCTCCCCACTCCCGCCTTTTTCATTTTTAAGTCAGGCCCAGTCCCCGCTCTTGGTCACCAGAGAGCCGTATGGCTGCACTGGAACAACTGAGAGTGGTGTGCATGCGAGTGCGGGGCGGAAACATGGGATGTGAATTCATCTTGTAAAAACAGAGTTTAAGCCAGTTCTCACTGCCAGAGACAGATTTATCTAAGCTTAGAGGAATTTATAAATGAACAAGTAAAACCTATGCACATAAGCCTTTTTGGAGACAGAGCTACATCTCATGCAGTACCATATCGTGTATCCAACATGCATTTCTGAGGGATGAATAAATAACACCGTGTTCCAAAGATGCTGACTGTCCGTCATTGACAACACTGCTGTCACTAGACTGCAGAAGACAGTCCCTTACAGAGCATAAGGCATGAGCTACCTGCTGAAGGAACTGCCTGTGGCTGGCACGCCCAGGATGCAATCCAGATTTTAGGTCATGAAAGGACAAATTGTGACATTGCATCCATCCCAAGAGAGGCAACTGGGCAAGGCTTGTCACCTGCGTCACCAAACAGCCAAATGCACGAAAACAAACATAGGAAAGCTTCGCTTGCAAAAGCCAGTGCTCTGGTGTTCTAGTGCGTGTAACAACTGCATTCAAACAAAGCTTGGAATTCGAGGAAAAAATGTAATTTTTTCCTTTATTCCGTATCAGTTCCAAATACCCAATTTACTTCAGCTTTAAAAAAGATAAAGTTTCTCATTTATTTGCATTAATTTCACATTTTGTTTCATTCATACATTCACAACTGTTTAAATGAGCACGGATTTGAGAAACTGATTCTCATTTGCAAGGCAAACAGTGCTCATGACCAAAGGAAAAAAAAATACTCATCACTTTTATTACAACACAAATACCTTTCCATCTTTTCAAATGCTTGATTCCTGTTCCCTTGGGTTTTAACCCTTCTGCAGAGCTATTACAGTGCACTTGAACAGACCTTTTCCACCACTAGAATGAGAAAACATTCAGATGTGAACTCTTGCTTTGAAACAGAAGAAAAAAAATTGGCAGGCTTCTGTGGAATGTAAAAGAAGCCTCACGTGCAGTAAATATCACATGTGCAACAACTCAGCAGAGAAAAGTAGCAAGAGTCACTGGTTTGAGTAATTCTTGCAAAGAGAAATTTTGGGCAATATAGTAACCATATATAAAACTCATGTGCACTGAAAAAAACGTTTGAAATAGGTAGTAGAGCTTGCTTTGTGCCCCCCTGCCCCACCAAACCTCCCAATTACTTAGACACGGAAAGGTAATACCCGCCTTTTATTAGCAGAGAAACAAAAAGCATAATTCCCAGATGCATCTATGCATCTTTGTAATCCATATTCCACTTATTTTTATAAGTTAGTAATTTGGAAAATTAGTATATACACACTTTAAAGTTTAACCAAACAGCAACCACAAGCAGTCAGGCTGCTTTCTGCGCTGTTTTTGCTGAGTATGCGGCCTCTGAGAGTACTCTTGGCGCTGTATCTTGGAATGCTGCAAATAAACAGCAAACTTGTCATTTCCATAGACATGGGATTACACGAGTAATGCCAGGGGAACCCAGACTTACTAGAAAAACTATTACTCAAGCTCAAATATTTTGTAGTTATTTATTCTCCTCTGAAAAGAATGAAAATTTGTATTTCTTATATATGTTGCAGAGTACAAACCCTTAGGGAGGAGGAACAGATTTTGAAGTATACTTTCAGAATGTTTCTCTTTGAGGACAAAAAATATTTTTATCTTTTATAACTTCTAGTTGGCAAACATATTTCCAAGAGAGATGATCTGCTCAGATGCGTGTTCCTGAACCTGGTGCAGAGATCACTGGATGAAACTCTATGAGCTGTGCAGGTCTAACCAAGTGTTTATGGGGACTCTGCTCTGTAAAAGCTTAGTATGAAACTACAGACTTGAGCAGGACAGAAAAACAGGCTATCCCAATTTTGCATCCAGATCATAATTTGGAGCTTATGCTCATCCTAAAACCAGCCCCACCTCTTTCCTTTAATGTTGGTGCCAGAACTGCTGTCTTTCACCTGCATCACTCCTACGGAAAACTCCCATTGCCTACAGTAAGAGGCTCCAACCTGAGCTGTACAAACACACAATATAAAACATTTTCTCCAAGTCATTTACAGCATTAAGAGAAAATAAAACAAATGGGGATAACAAACAAATGGTGAGGTTAATGGACAGAAAGAATGGAAACAGAGAAAATAACACATGCACAGTTAATTGGAATGGAGCCTATGGATTTGTACTGTTTATTTTGAGTTACAAGATACAAATAAAATACTGCAGCTTAAACAATCATTTCCTTACTCATTAGACTCAGGTATGTATTAAGCCTTTATATATTAAAATGATGAATAATTTTGTATATATCAATCAGCAAAAGCTCATGCATGCTTTATGACATGAAAGAAAAATAAAACAAGCAAGTCAGGGAAAGACATTCCATGACTGAAGATTAGAATTGGCAAGGACAACAACAATGAAGCCATCACTTCACTGACAGGTAAAGTTAATACACAACAGTGAGGACATGGCCCAAACTACTTCAGAACCAGGAGAAGGCAGCAAAGCTTGGAAGAATAGGATAATAGCAAATATTTGGAAAGACTGACATGCTTATTGCTTTCTGCTGAAGAGTAAACAGTGTTGAGAGCACAGCTTTGCGAGGAGCTCGGGCTAACTGCTACCCTCTCCCCTGGTCTGCCGGCTCCACGACAGGGACTGCACAGAAACGGTCCAGACAAAAGGGAATACAAGGTCAGAGCATAGAAGACAGAGTACCAGAAACATGTGGTTATCCAGCCAAAGCTCACTTTTTTAAAAACACTTGATTCTCTAATATTACCCCAAAGCTTCCTGGACATTCATCTATAAATCCAAGTGTGCAGTATGCTAAGCACCTGCACAACGTAGTAAGGCGGGCAAAGATGTAAAAGTTTAGGCACATGCTAATTGCAAAATAGGAAAATAGCAAATATGGACAGATATATATTTTTATATATTTAATGCTTTTAAGGAAGTCAAATACCTTCTGGAAAAGGCAAATTTCCAAGAGTTGCAATGATATCTGGTTTGAATTTTTTCTGTCTTGCAGTTTATTATAATAAATTGTGGTTAAGAAGAATGTGTGTAAAAATGGGAGCAGGTTACAGAGAAGTGAACTATTTCTCATTTTCTAAAATGAGCATGAAAATATTCTGCCTTATTTACATCTCCATTATATTGAAACCTCAAAGTAGATTGAGGGCAAATTGTTTTAAAGAAGCTTTATGATAAAGCACTTGATAGGGAAGTTTTGAAAAATCTTGCTGTCGGGGCACTGAGAAGCATCAGAGGGCTGGAGGCAGGAACTCCTTCAACTCTGCGGTAGTTCCTTCCTCAGACACCAAAACTCACATCAGGTTTCTGACAGATTTGTAGCATTTGGTAAAAGCCAGACAAGTGAAGTTGCTCCTATCTCTAACCACCCACCCTGTCCCAAGGCAAAGGTACCTAATCTGCACATGAATCAGCTCGGGAACAAATGCAGTTTTCCTCCCAGAAACCAGAGTCTGATTACCTTGGTACATGCCCAGTTAAAAGGCACAGATTTCTGCATGTGAGCAAGTGGAAGAGCTTGCCAATTGTAGCCTCTCCTTGAAACACTGTTTTCAACTTCCATCTTGTTTCCCATCACAAGAGGCAGCCAACAGCAGTAGGAAATTGCTCCAATAGACCCAAGATTGCGCTGTGTATGAACGTACTTGTCAAACCAGGTTCTGACAGCACAGGCTAAGGACAAATGCTCCTTGTTGCTGTATCCCACAACTCAGCATAAGGAAGTCTCCAACTAAAGGACCATCTTCAGACTTGAAGAGCAACATGCTAAAATTTTAACTTTAAATTCAAAACTATATTCTAAACCAACTATTCTAACACCAACTTTCCGTTGCACTGCTTTGAACACGATGCCTCCTGCTAAAATTGCTTGTTTCAATAATACTCACTTTGAATCTGCTCAAATACCTATTCAATATCTCTTTGTGCAACATTCAAATCATGTTATGCATTAACACTAATGTCTGATTTCACCTTTAACCACACACGGTGAAATCTCCCCAAGAGTAGAAGAAATAAGAAGGAAACCTCTAACTAGACAAGAACTGTGAACACCATAATTAAATGTAACAGCCAGTTACAGACACAACTCTACAGCCAAAACCAACTTCCAAAATATCTGTTACCCCCAAAGCAAGTTCCAGTGTTCTTCCAAAGACAACCTATGTGTATAGACTAGGAGCATAAAAGGACGTTCATCTCAATCACGATCTTGCAGAACTTGTACCACAACTTCCACACCACACCAAAATTTAGCATTTGCCAAAACCATCATCACAAATTTCCTATGTTCATTGTTACTTAGAATCAAGACTTGTTATGAAGATTTATGCCAAATTTGCATTTATTCCAATGGCATTTAATTTGACAAATGATGGAAAAACAAATGATGACATTTCTCACAATTACTGAGTTTGGTATGGGAAATGGGAATATCAGCAAGCTCTCAATCTTCACTTTATTGTCTTCAACCCAACCCCAGCTCTAATTTGGGAGCATTTTATTTTAGTTGAAGAGCTCATCTAGTAGAACAAGTCAAACTTTGTTGTTTCTTGCCCAGGGGATAGGTGTGTTTTTCAAATTACACTTTCTCAGACTAGGAATAAAGAGGATAGGTTGTGAAAAGAAAGTCATGATAGAGCTGGGCTTCAATTTAGTTGGAGACAGTGGAAAAGAAAATACTGACAACATACTAGCACACTTGGATTTTTTTCATACAGTGAAGTATCAGGAAAAAAACATTCCAGCAAATATAACTCTTAAAATAGTTGAGTGCACCTTATTCTAATAAAATATTGTATTTCATTACTCTTCATGCATCACTCTCTAACCTTAAGACCCTGTGCAAGCTCCTGAACAACCTTTGTATTCTGTACACATATTTTCTATTTGGCCAATATCTCCTCTGTAAAAGGAAAAATTTATATTAAAGCTACCAAAATTTCATCCTCGGGCATTACTGAAAGTACTTGGGGTTTTCTTTCTCCAATAGTCCTGAAAAATTGTGGATACTGCAGTATATCACATTTTAAGAAAAATCACTGCAATTGTGTCATTGGTAGTTTTGAGTAAATTAATTAGTGTTCATGAGAAGACGCCTGGTTAATAGCTCTGGAGAAACTTGTCTACTTTTGTTCCATTTTGATCTGTAAAAACGTTTGAATTTTTGTATTAGAAATGCAGATCCTGTCTAGCCTGGAAGATCAAGAGTTTGCAAAATGGTGACACTGCAAGAGTAACAAAATCAAGAATGCAAGACATCACCACAAAGGATGCCAGAAAGTTCTCGTAAAAACTTCTGAGTTTCACAAAAACTAAACTAATACAGTGGGTAAGGAAACACTGTGCTTCTTTCACCACTGAAAACCTAAAGTCTTACCACATAGCCTTCACAAAAAAGAAAAATATCAGAACTGACATTTTTGGTATTGAGTGGTGGTGAGAAGGAGAAGAAAAACAATACCATCTTTCAAACACTACGATTTCATTCCACGGCACAAGATTATTAAAAAATAAGATGTAAGTAAATTAAAAATTATCATTCTTTCACAGTCAACAGAGTAAACGCATCGGCTGTATCTATATGACCCTGCAGGAGGCATAGGTGGTGCCACTGTCCATATGGTTCTACACTGTAATATAGCAAAGAGTCTAGAGTGGTTGCACCAGTTATTATATATAAGCTTCTTACCTCACTTTGGGGGAGGGAGGGAAACCCATCAAGCTACTTACGTCAACAGTTAAACTTGTTTAAAATCCAAGTTTTATAAGTATTTTTAAAAGTTTAGACTTATGTCTCCCCTGTAAGACTGTGAAAAGTCTGTAAATTTACGCTAACCACTGCAATACCTTCGAAATCTGAATGAGGTGGCCATTTGGAATACAACAGAGATCAAAGATTTCATGTGCTACCAGAAACATCAAACTGCAATAACCTTCAGTTTCAAACAATTTACACTTGAAGAGAACTAGATCTTTTTTTTTAAAAAAAAAAAAAAAAAAAAAAAAAAAAAAAAAAAGCAATTTTATTTGGGCCTCCCACAACTTTTGAAATCATTTTGAAGAAATAAAGCAGCACAAGTAATTTGCCAGTTAACAGAAAACAGAACTCCATTCATTTTGGTCAACAGGTAAGCAAGGTTGTTTCACATAAATCACAGAAATCTGTGTGGCACACAGAAGGCATAAGGCCCTCAAGGGATATTGCTCCTGAATTACCCACAGGCAAATTAGCAGGACCTGAAATAGTCAGGAAAGTCTTAAATTTCAGCTCTAGCCTGTCCGATCTCAAACACAAACAGATGGAAAGAACAGAATTTACAAAATCTGCCATTACAGCTCTACACTTTAGTTTAAGTTTGTACTATCCTAGCTTGACAATATTTTTTGGAGGTGAGGGACAAAAACATGGAAAAATAATTCAGATTCTGCATAAAAGTCTCTGTTATTTTATTCTCAAATATAAGACTAGTAACTATTTAATTAAAAGTTTACTTGAGCTCTACAACCATACCAGGGGCACCTCTACATTCAATACTTCAGTTCCTCTATTGTCTACTGCCTGGGAATTTAGCACTTCCAGGAAATATACAAATTCCTGGTCTTCAGTAAAAAAGAAAAAACAAGGAAAAAAAAAAAAAGCTGACTCTCAAATCTATTAACATCAAATAATGGTGTTCTCTCCCTCAAAGTTTTTCAGACTGCACTTAAGCACACACACAGTAAGCAGAGGCACATTTGTGCACTCATGCTCTTCCAAAACAAATAACCACCTAGAACTTCTCCCAGTGGGTAGCACCAATTTAAAAACAATCAGGAAAAGCTTTATAAACTAGCAGCGAACAAAAGATGTTTCTGGTGCGGTGATGAAGCCAACACTGACACAGTGGAGTTAGCAGGGCATTGTATTCCTCTTGAGCAGCTACTGCAAGCTTCAGCAAATGGAAAGACTAGCATCACAATTCAATCACAGTTTATTTCTAAGTTCAAGATCGAAGTGCCAGGCTGACAGACTTCTGCCAGCTAAACAGCAGGTACAGTCACTTTGTCAGGAAAAAGAAGGAAAAAGAAAAAGAAAAAGAAAAAGAAAAAGAAAAAGAAAAAGAAAAAGAAAAAGAAAAAGAAAAAGAAAAAGAAAAAGAAAAAGAAAAAGAAAAAGAAAAAGAAAAAGAAAAAGAAAAAGAAAAAGAAAAAGAAAAAGAAAAAGAAAAAGAAAAAGAAAAAGAAAAAGAAAAAGAAAAAGAAAAAGAAAAAGAAAAAGAAAAAGAAAAAGAAAAAGAAAAAGAAAAAGAAAAAGAAAAAGAGAAAAAGGGAGAAAAAGAGAGAAAAAGAAGTGGAGGACTAATGTGAAAATTAAGAGTAAATTTAATTCCGGTGCTGATTGTCTCCTAGGTACTAAGCCTGCGGGTCCGTCCCCACCCCAGTGACTGCTACACACACCCAAGCACATCTTCAAGGGACCAGCCCCAGCCCCAGTGCAGGGGCTGTCCCTGAGCAGCCACCCAGGACCACAACAGCTACTGGAGCAGCCAAGAGTACGAAGAGGTGCCATCCTGCTCCTCACCTCATGAGTGTAACACCAGAGACTACACTGCAGCCACAGCAGCACCTATTACTTAAAATATGACAAAGAAAACCAAAGTGGGTTTTACATATCACAGGACATAAATGAAAGCAACTTCAAATTTTAGCCTTCCCTTAGACTAAACTCTTCACTCTTCAAATGGGGTTTTCCAAAGCCCTATTTAGTCCGATACCATTTAAAAATTGCATGTAAAATAAAACAATTTTAGCAAATGTACAAGATGGGACATGGCACAAATACCAATTTATATAAAACCTAGGAATAGAAGAAAAACTGACACGGGGCAACCAGCTTAAGTAGCATGCTGCTGACCACCCAGTAGTGGCAAGAGTTAAGGAGCAAAAGATGAAGGGGAATACCTGCAAACTGTCATACCTGCAAACTGTCACCCTTGAATACCCCTCTGGTTTGCAGTTTCCTAGGAGGGTTAAGGAAACACAAGGGCTTTGCTTGTTTTGTCATGACAAAGAGGGAGCCCAACTTCACCTGCTTAAACAAGATTTAAATTCAGCTGACAGCAGTAGGAGAAAAAAATTTAGAGCTACTGACTGTATAGTCATGAGGAAACTCTCTTTTTAGTAAATTAAGAAGGTTTTTGAATGCAATTAGGTCTGACACATGGAAGCAAACCTAAAATGAAACGTGCTGTGGAAACTACATTTTATTTGTGCTTTCCCCTCCAACCCTTTACACATCTCCAGCTATATTAGAGAGCACTTCTGCATGCCTGGCACTGCTGTATTTCAAGTTGAATTAATTAAAGCAATGAATGCTGGAACTGCAGCAATAACACATCTCAGTCCTGCAAACGGGGAGATTCCAGTGTTGACAGGGAATGACCTGGATTAGGGACACTGCGGGGAAGCCGTGTGCCCCTCACCTATGAAAGGTCAGGTCCGGGTGCTGACGCGTCCCACCTCGGTCAGCATGGCTCGGCCAGCACAGAACATCCCACCTGGGCACCACCGTAGGACTCCCATTCTGTGTGGATCAGCAGGACATCTCCAGCTATCCCTCCCCGTGATGCTTTGACCGCTGCCTGCCTCCCTCCCTGCCCTGTCGCCCTCACTCCCTGCCTGGGACACCCATGTCCTCCCCAGTTCCTGCTCTTCTCTCAAAGGCTTTCCCCACATCAAGGCGGTCAGAAACTTCTAGGGCTGCTGGCTCTCTCCCCATTACCATGTCTGCCTTGCTAATATTTTATTTTTAAGAGAACCATATGAAAATCAGCGTGACAATGAAGCAGGGCCAAGCCACTAATCAGAACCCATTCAAAATTAATTTCCTTAAAAACGTAAAATATAAACACTTGCACAGTAGGAAGAGGAACAAAAGCTCTCCAACATCAAAATGAAAAAACTGTATCTTTTTTTTTTTAAGTATGACATCATTGGGGCTCTTCTAGATTTTTAGAAGTGAGTAATTTTTAAAAGGATCTTTTGGTTTGTTGAGTTAAAAAATAAAAATAGAGAGAGAACATGAAAAAGGCAGAGAAACAAAAAGAAAGAAACAAGTGAGGGTTTTCCACTTCACCAAGTGAGGGTAGAAATTACACAGACACACATACCTGAGATAAAATACCAGCTACATATATGCCTTAAAAACATTTAAAAGCACAAAAACATTTCAGAGATCTTATTTTTTAGACCATTTAAGATTTAATCCTGCAAAAGCTTCTGCATTTGATTGACTATGTGAACTGTTCTCTTTAGATGGTACAAGAAAAGATTAATTGTACATATTTGTAGAACTGTGCCCTAATAATTGCATTAATTCCTAAAATACAAACAAGAATTACAGAAGCACATCAGACAGGTTTCTTTGGAGCACTCTCCCCACCCCAGTTTTCAGTATTTGATATGACACTAACTGAGCAGAAAAACCTTTAATAAATTAGAAGTGCAAAGAATGCAAGATGCAGTACACAGACTATTTTGTATCTCTTTCATCCGTGTCTGTAGGTTTTTGTGCAATCTTCTCCCAAACCTTTGCACTCAATGTAAATCCCATAGTTTCAGGCTTTTCTACATTTTTTCCCTTTTTCACCCAGGCAGACATTCCAAACGCCTTTTCCTGGCTAGTTCATTCTCAGTTCTTGCTACTTAGTTTTGAAGGGCTGCTAACATCCAATTCCATAAAAGACCCTTATTCACTACCAAATATTGTTATGGTCCTGCATATTTATGTGGGATTTTTATGATTTCAGAAACAATGGAAGACAAAAATCTTCCTTTGTTATCACAGCAATGTTCTACAAACAGGTTTTTTTTCCGCATGGTTTGTCTGTTTTCTACATATTTACATCCTCAGGATTTTTGCTGGTATTCAGAGCACCAAACAGTACCATGACCTCGTCCACATTCAGTCAACAGTCATAAAACATGTGCTGGACCTAAATAAAATCAATACATCTAAACATAGCAACATAAGTAGAAGACTAATATTTACCATTCGGTTCAGAATATTCTGCGTCCATCATCAGGTGTCAGCCAGGACAAAACGAAGCGTCTCGGAGCACCGGCAAATGGGCTGCTCCAACTGAATAGTTTGGATGCGGTTTGACAATGAAAATACTTTTTAAAACAGAAAACAAGCAGGCAACAGCAAGCTGAATAGCGGGTGGAAAGCACTAGTAAGCGCATTCTGTGACACATGCTGCTGCAAATCACAACAAGCCATTCCACTGGTTTGTCAAGGGATCATTACAAGTTAAAACAACTTACAAACAATAAATGTCATTCTGGCGACTCGTTAAGAATCATTAACTTAGTCCTCATTTATCAGATATTTTATCTCAATTCACAGGACAGCACTGGGTGTATAAAAGAGCCTGGCCTCCAAAACAAATTACATCAGCTCCTTATTAGTAAGTATCTTCAGAAACAAAACAGGAGTCAAAGTTTTCACAGTTTAAAGGCATAAATTTAAAAATAGTTTTAAACCAACTATAAATAAAAGCTTAGTAGAAGGAAACAGCTCTATTTCCAGCATTTGTACCAGGCAAAAAACCTGTGCAGACGGTTTGCTCAATATCACTTTTTCTGTGACAGAAGAATCAGTGTTGTCCATTTGCATTAGAACAGCCAGACAAAATCTGTGTGTGATAATTTGCTGTAGCTAGAGAGAATGTGTAATGAGAGCTTGAAAGTTTTCATAGCAACCCACAGTGTCCCTGTGTGCATGAGGGAGTAAAAAGGAGACACTTCTTTGCTTGCTGCCCAAAACCGCTGTCACCCAGGGCACCATCCCAATGCCACACACCTTGAGCTTTGTCCAGGCTGAGCTCCGAACTTCCTGATATTTCCTTGTGTGTTTTACTTATTTATCTTCTTTCTCTTGCCTAAACACACTGCCTCTCTCCCTCCTCTCCGCCAGCTCCCTGATTCAAAGCCTCTGATTCAGGTCATTCAAATTCACACAGCTATTTCTTGGGCTTGAGCTGTACTAGTTTCCTTCTCATTTCTCTCAGTATTTTTTTTTTTTTAGAAGTCACCTAAATGAAGGGCAGTTCTCACACTCTGAAGATTTAAGCAGATCAGTTATTCCGTACACATATATTATTTTTAATATACAAACATTATCGTTGAGTGACAAAAAAATTATTTTATACTTTACACTTTTACACTTTGACGCTCTTATGCAATACAGAACTCAAAAATAAGCTAAATAGAAAACCTGCAACATAATAAATTGTTTCTGATATGAATCAGGAGCCATAAGTGTATATCTCCACACATTTTATGAAAACAAATGCCTGCCCAGTGAAGTCAATCAGACTGCAAAGCCAATGGATAGGTCCCTTGTAGGACAGCAGTTTTTATTACTGCCCAAGATTCTCAGAAGGCTATACACATTACAAATGTAAACATAAAAGACATTGCAGCAGTTTTCTAAAACTTTTATGTCTGATTCCTACAAGGATATACGATAATGCACAGATAGAAACAAACCACGGCTACCACAAGGCCGTCCCACAACTCCTCAAGAGTCCAGAGAAAGCAGATTTCATTAGGAAATAAAAGGACTTCAGCTAACTGCAGTGCTTATTACCCATGCAGAGCTTTTCCAGAATAGATGGGAAATCTCCATTGTGTACCCAACTTTCATTCAAACTAGCTTAACTCAAGAACTATAAATATGTAGTAATGATATACACAGGGAACAGTTAATGTCAGGTATGCTTAGCTAAGAAAGGAAGCCCTTTCACAGCTGCATAAAATAGGCAAAATGAAAGGAAAACTTTTGAGAATTACCTATAAAGAGAATAAAACATGTAAGTCTGTACTGGAAATCAGAAATCATACTTTAAAATATATAATGAAAGGGAAATTATTAAACATCAGACAATGTGATATCCCTGGAAAAAGGCTGGAGAAAAACCAACTTGCCTAACTTCAGAAACACAGAATCAGAAAGTAGCAAAAAAATTAAAGCTCTGCATTTTAGCTAATTTATTTCACCATTAAATTTTATCTTTTAATAATACAAATGTGGCAACTGTTACAAACGTACAGAAAAAAATGCAGCAAAAAGCAAGGCCCTTGCAGATTCAACAAAGGCCAAGAAGCACCAGCCAGAGCTCGATTCATTGATGGCCGACCTCATTAAAAGAAAAGAAAAATTAAGAAAATAGAGGAAAATTTAAAAGGTGTCTAGTCATCTTATAAGTGTTTGAAATTGTATAACTAAACCTGATTATTCAACGTGTTTTAGTTATCTAGATGAAGGAGACCTGCAGCAAGTAGATACAAATCTCCCCATTACGAAGTACTCAAATCACTAAAAATAAGTGACCGTTCAAATTCCAGCCAGAATAAAAATTGTTCTATCTCATTTATAATCACTTAACATGTACGGCATCTTTCCTTTTTTGAATAACAGGCATCACTTACAAACCTTAATGCATTTCATTTGTAACATTGCTTCCTGTTCCTGATAGGGAAAGGAAAATTCATGAGGCAAATATTTAGCTCCAGGCAACAGGCCAGTATAGCAACAGAAAGTTTTACACATGTGCCAAGATTTCTTGGTTTCCTTTTAAAATGAAAATCGTGACAATTATCTTGATGCTCTTGGATGAATCAGATCTGTCTATATGAAAAAAAAGGACTTTTTTTGTTTCCAACACACTATTTTACAAGCTTATTCACTCTCTTGAAAAAAAAAGCAGCTTATGTACCAACTTAAAAGCTAATGTGCTTGCATGAAAACATTCGTAACCAGTCAAGCCACAGAGATTTTCAGTCGGTAAACCTGAAATGCCAATTGAAAGAGATACAGAATTTCACCAAGGGGATGAATTTAGAAACACTTTTCAAAAAATACAGTTTTTGTCTGCTTTGTTCAACATTTTCCAATCCACATTAAACGTCTGCCTGGCTTGTAGTGCCAATCCTTGATAATGTCGGTGTTTCAAAAACCATCTCACCACAAATTAAAGCTTCAATTGAACTTGAAAAGAACCCCAAGTACTTCACATGCCATGCCCATGCTGCTTACCACCACAATTCTAAATTCAAGATTATTTTGCTGATTCTTTGTCTCATACGTGTTTGACTTGCTCCTGAGTCTTCCCAACACTACTCTTGTACTACTTGTCTACTTTCCCACCAAGAGTGGAAGGTGTTAGTTGATTTGCAGGTCAGAATATGAACTCTGCTCATTTATGATCACCTGTTTTCACTCTGTTCTCACACTGAGCAGCAATTTAAGAATGGCTAAGTTGATTCCAGTTTGCTAAAAACACTAGCTCATCTCCGAAAGGCTTTTTGAAGCTAAAGTTATCTTGTAATTTCTTAATTTACTAAGATTCAAGAATATAATCTGTTCCTAATGTGCATTTGTTCCCCTTGCTTTTGTAGGTCTTCCCCCAGAAGCTGGCTCTCAAGAACACACTTCTTGACCAGCAGCTGATTGCTCCCACTGGTAAAGCTGAATCCAAGAGTGCTGCAGGTACAAAAGTTCACAGCAGAAAACAGCGTCTACATTCAGGCAAGACCTTACCATTTTCTGGACTTCTGCCTCTCCCTCCTCCTCCCCTCCCCGGCAGAGCTGCAAGTGCACTTTCTGCTCCCGACAGAACAAACACACAAGCACATTTGCAATGAGCATACTCTTGTTAAATGCAGTCTCATAAACAGGGTTCAAATCCCATCACGCACAAACCCAAATTCCTTTAGCAGTCAAATTTCCTCACTGTGAATTACCAAAATTCATGACTGCCAGGTTGCGAGCAAAAAGTCAGGTAAGTAAATAAATAACAGACAATTTGACAGTAACCAGGGAAAGCCCTCGCTGTCACATTGCTTCTCAGCTTTCAACCTGCCTCACCACTGTAGACACAGTGGATTTCCTCCACCACTCTCTGCTTACACAGTTACTATAGAGAAATATTATTTTCAGTATAGGAGGAAAGAGACTGAAACCAGATATTCTGCAGCTCTTCAACCAGCACTTGTAATTCTTCAGAAGTCCATCCCCCAAGACAGAGCGCACAGAAGTATTTCAAGTCCATTTCAAAAGGAATCATACGTTATGCAAAGCTCCTTTTCACAATAGACACCAAGACTACAGATCCACAGTAAAAAGTCATCAGACCTACAAATAAAATATAAAAACAGGACTCATGGCATTGGATTCTGTGTTTTCCTCAGCCATGCACTTTCTGTCCTATCCAAACCTGAATCTCCTGCCCTTAACACTGCAGTCAGACATGCTCATCCATACCACACAAACGCTGTCCATATGATCACATACTTGAGATACTGAAGACATTATGACAGTACATAATTTTAATTGTTAGATCTTTATCCATGAGTTTGCTTTATTCTTTAATACATTTGATATTAGTCCAATGATGGCAAAAATATCCAGTAACTAGCTTCCTGTTCACTGGAAAAGTTTCCATCAATTGTAGTGACTGAAACCGAATTATCAGAATTTAAAATTACTCTTTTTGGATTTCCTTTATGAGAACTGATCTCAAATAAGTTTTGCCCAACCAGAGATTTTTGACCTGAGAGAAGAGGAATCCTGGTGTTCTTTTAAGCATACCCCATTGAAATCTCATTACAAAAACCACTGTTCTCCCTCCAAACATGCTTCATCTGGAGCTGTATAGGGTTGATGCCCAAACCAAACTACCGGGGACTGTACACAGGGAAGAACATAAAAGAAAAAACCCCAGAACATAGCGTATTATTACTCCTGCAGCATTATATTATTTGTGGCCGAGTTCTATTTCTGTTAGCTTTTAAGCAGACTCATGTTATGCAGTTAAGTATAATTTCTATATTTTACCTCCCTTGAGACAGTCTGTTATGATTTTATGGAGTGAGTGCATTTCATATAGCACCTGAAAGTGGAGAAAATACCCTTGAGCAAAGACAAGCTGGATGATACTTCCACAGACACTGTACTGGAGAGGGAAGGTATTGTCTTTTTTCTTTTTTTTTTTTCTTTTATTTTCTTGTTTTTCCCCTAATCACATCATTCTTTTGTGGAAAAGATCCAACCTATATTTTGCTATGAATATGCAAATCTTGAACCCCCCCCAACAAAACGCATGGCTATTTCTCTCAAAACATACAGCAACCATTACTAGAAGAGTGCAATGAGCAAGGTAGGGCATGCTAAAATAATCATCATTATATTACAATCTTTGAAAGTGAAACAGTCCTTTAGAAGGGTCAGAAAGCAAATATTTCATCACAAATGGATAATACTTTGGTTTTACTTTCTTCTGCAAAATCTTATCCAACCTCGGACACGACAAGGAACTGAGAGGGCAAAAACCCTCTGGCAGCTGGAGAGACATACCCACATACAGCAGAACATTTGCTTTTTCTGAAATGGCACATTCCAAGCCTGAACCAGAAACCTCTGAAGTATTCTCTGTAAGCATCAGGTTTTGCCCAGAGGAACATGGGCAGTAATTCCCATGCTTACAAGCATGGCAGCTGACACACCCACAGAGTCTTAACCAGGCTCCAAGCTGCAGTTTGTCTCTCTCCTCAAAGGCCATCTCATGATGGTCTTTCACTTGTTTGTTTAAAAACAAACAAACAAATGAGAATATTCTCCTCTTCCTTCTCTCACTCTTTCTACTTTTATCTGATCCCTTCTTTTGTCATCCCCCCCACCAGTGCCCTTCCAGCACTCTCATGCACCCCAGTGCCAGCCTGGCCTCTCCTTCATTGACCATTATCTCTTCTTGCCACTTGACTTCTTCTTCGTTGCAGACTTCCCACCGCTCCATCACATCCCTCTGCCCACACCCCTGCCAAGACACCCTGCCTGCACGGTGTAAGGTCACAGGGGAGTGCTGCCTGCACGTGCTTAAGTAAGACGTGAGCTTCTGCTTTACTATTTCTTCTGCAGTACCATACTTAAAACTCTGATTTGGGGCATGATGAGGTACGTTGCAGCAAGGGAAGCCCCATGTTCAGCTGAATTCAGCACTCCTGATTAAAAGGGTGCCCTCCCCTCCACCCTCCTTGTCCTCCCGCTTGCCACGACTTAACTCTTGCTCTCAGGCAGGCAAAGGGAAGTTCAGGGCAGGAAGCTGCCCCTGCGGAGGATGCACCAACCTCCTCCTCCTCCCAGCTTCATCTTCAGCCAGAGCAGAGAAATGTGAGCCACAGCACCAGTTTAGGAAGGATTATTAATGGTAACAAGACTAAAACAGGAACTGGAGAGAGGCCTTGATTTCAACAGGAAGAACTGAAGAAATGTGCTCTTGACTGGATTGTTCAATGCTTCCTATTAGCTCACTTGAATTAGACCTCCTAGTAAATATAGGGCCATGGGAAGAGTTTATCCCTGGTTTTGCAGATTTGTAGTTGGAATTAGAAGTCCAAGCCTTGTGAGTCTACACTAGTGCTCAACCAACTGGATGATGCTCTATAGACAAGCTTAAAATGGCTTTTGGTGGAGGCTTCTCTGCTGCTTATGAAACACCCATCATTTTTACTTCTGTTGTATTCAGAAAAAGCAACAGAGAGGCTTAAAGGTGCAACGACAGAAGGCAAAGTTAAAAGAAAAACCCGAGTCCCAAAACCAGAGCTCTTTGCATTTTTGGTTCTGCACTTGCATACGTAAGACTCTACTCACACATTAAAAGACCAAATCTTACTATTACTGAGAAACCTCTAACAGCCTTCCTTCTGTGGTTGTGCTCACAGGCAACCAACAAATGCATTTCACAAAAGCCAAGGGGCATGAGCAACCTGACCAACATGTAAGTATTAGAACACTGGTTCACATCCAGTATAGATCACTAATGGTCAAAACCACTACAGTGCTAACTAGCCAGTCACCTCAGCTTTTGTGGAGGCAACATTTGATCAGTTCGCTCACTGGTATTGTGACTATAATTACAGACTGGATAGGCATAGTAAATTAACACTTGCTTGATAGATGCAAAAAGATTTACTGTCCTTTGATAAAGTTGGTACCAAAAAAAAAGTCCATGCCATGCTAAAAATCCAAGAAATCCTGACTCAAGGTACCTTACTGAAAACTACAATCTGAGCTCTTGGGATCAATGTCAGGAATGACCAAGCGTTAGGGACATGGAAAAGAACCACCATTAAACATTTCCTTTGAATAACCAGTTTTCTATTAGTGACACTGAAAGGAAAGTAAAATCTTTGTACAGCATCTGGATTGTGGTTTGGGGCTGATTTTGAGAAAGGTCATCTTCTTCAAAGTTCCAAACAGTGATCACAGCCCAAAATATCTCAGATGTACAGCCTGTGGAGTGGCACTGGCTTCAGAATCTTGAGACAGTTCCCAAGCGTTTAAGACTAGCCTGAGAAATGAACACATGCATAGAGGTGGAACCAGTTTAAAAAAACAACTCTAATGAAAAGCAATTAAGAAATAATTGTATACTGGGCAGTAAATAGCTACCCACCAATATGCATACTCCTACTAGCATGTCTACTAGTTATCATATACAGCGTTCCAGGCTAAACTGTATATATAGCTGTGCTTAGAGACACACT
>NW_010334105.1:30825-54920 GCF_000700745.2 Antrostomus carolinensis
CCCTGAGGGGAATTTCAAAATCAGGCCCCATGTGCACCTTACATGGAAGAGAGCTAATATTAAGGGGCATGCTTGTTATAACCCTAATGTGTCCTGAACAGGAGAGCTTTTTAGGAAGCATCAATAATAAAGGTAAATGTACAGAACAAAGGAAAACAGGATAGAGATGTGCAAGGGGGGGCAGAAATCAAGCAGGAAGAGGAAGCTTGACCTTAATGCAAAAGGAGATGAGACACCAATGAACGTAGGAAGAGCCAGGCAGGGCTGAACATGGAGGAGCAGCAGTTCTCCCACCCCGGCTCCTGGGGAAGCAGGATTACAGGGCAGCCTAAAAGCTCTGAATTTCCAGCAAAACAGAACAGATTAAAAAAAAATGACAAGCGCAGACCTGCCTGTTTGGACATCAGCACTAGTTTCTGGTTGAATTAAACCCATCATTTTTGAATAACCGTCTAAAAAACCTTTTTCAATTCCTATTAAAGTGGCTGCAAACAGGAAGGGGTAATATCCTGTCTTCTACTTATTTAGTATCTGAGAGGCATCTGCTGTGCTCTGAACTCCAAACCAGCTGCTTTCTGCCACTGCAACATAAGTCACAGACTATTGTACAAGGCTGAGAAATTCAGTGACTCAGGTTTTTCGAGACATTAGGCATTTTTAATTAGTGAGCTGTAATGCAGACTAATGTTGAGCAAAACTGGTTTAATTTGCATTTAATTAGAGCAGTAGATCAAGCCACACAGGTCTGGCATCAATTTCAATAGGTGAAACTAATGAATACTCAAGGTGTGTGAGAGAAACAGGAATTTCAGCTAAGTGAAAATTCCAGTCCGTACAGACAAAGACAAGAGATGGCGAGAAAGCGGGGAGGTATACTCTAGAGAAATACAGAAAGCAAAGCTTTCCATTTTGACATGCCAAAAATACTTGTCGATCTAGGTAAAGGAATTAGATTTATAAATTATGTGGAATTGAGAACCCACAATTGGATACAGAGAACTTTTATTGACAATCTTTAATAAAAAGACATGAAAAAAAATCACTGGACTAAAGCAGGAAAAAATCCCAAAGTGCAGACCAAAACCCACATTAATCTAAACCAGCCAAGTGCCCTAACCCCCAGGCTTCTTTCCCAATTTCTTTCCTTCTGGCCCCATGATCTTCACTTCAGCAGGAAAAGCAGGAGGGCCAGAAAGTGCTGCTATTTCACACCAGCCCAGTGACTGAAGCTTGTGCACTCTGCCTTCAGTCTGAAGAGACCACTTAATGAAAAGTACCTATCGTTGTCCTTAAAGAATCAAAAACAAACCAAAACAACTAAGGAGGGAGGTATCAACTGAGTGTAGGCATTCAGGGTTAGCTTGCAAGGTAAGTTATTGGACAGCAAGTACAGACTCCTGGGCCCAGCAACCTCCCAAGGGCACTGTTGCTCATGTATGGTTTTATAGTAAGCAAATGCCAGATAAAGAGCTCCTACCAGGTTTTCTTACTTCTTCATGTTGTCTCAACTGGGCTCATTTCTGTGATCACATTGGTGCAGAGCCAGCACACTGGAGAGAGGGCAGAAGCTGCTAAGGAGGGCACTGACGAAGTGAGCACACCATCATGGACGTCTCCGGCATGGACATTACTCCTAATCTAGTAAAATTTTGTCTTGTCCCTCCTGCCAGGATTTTTTCCCTGGATCAGTAGGCTGAACTAGCACTGCACCTACGCTAGATCTGGTTGAGCAGGAAGAGAAGACAGTGGGTGGCAGGAACCTGCAGTTACACAGATCAGGTGTCACCCAGTGTGATGAGCTGAGCCCATCCACCAGCTTGCTGCCACCATCAAAGGGAGCATTCACGTTCTTCTACCTTCTCTTGGGAGTCAAAATGCATCTGGAAGAGGTCTGGAACATGTCAGTGATACCTTATTCCTCTTACCTCCCCCCCCGCTCCCAACACACCCACACCAAGCTCTTCTGGTGGACAGGTTATGCCAGGGCATAGCTTAGATGCTCCAACAGATAAAACTGACTGAAAATTGGGAGACAATTGGAAGCAAAATCAGTATAGACCGAAATGCACTGTAGCTTTATGCAGAGCACCATTCCAACAGCTAAGCACACATACTCTGCATGGCTCTGTCACATCATATCAGACAGGGAAGACCTGTTCATAAATCAGGGTGTGAAATAATTATTCTGTTTTGGAATAAGCAGCAAATATATTCCTTATATTTTAGGCCAAAATAGTAAGAGTTAAAATACAAAACCCCCTCACATTCATTCCACAAATTCTCTTGTTACTGTTCTAAAAATCCCAACTGAATCTCATTATTTTGTTAGGTCTTCACAGGCAAGCTCAAGAGAAGCTGCTGACACTGACGTAGTGACAATTTTCAGGCTTGTACCTGAGAGCAGTTGGTGTTACCTCCCACAGCCTAGCAATGCAGGCTCCAGCTTCTGCAGTGCTGGAGCCTCTCTGTGCTCCCTGTGCTGCTGCTCTTTAGAAAGTAAAGTGAAAAGTTAGCCAGAAAAAAAAATCTTGATAACAACCATGACTGGGGAAAGAAAACCCCAAACAACAACAAAGAAATACAACATCACAGGCAGAGGGGGGAAAAAAAAAAGCAAAACCAAGAATTTTCAAAGCTTTCTACTGATACATGCATAAACTAAAAATAATCAAAGCACCTGCAAGCAGCAGGCACAGACTTCATTTAACAGGTGATGAAAGACATTTATATTATTTGTATGAAGGTACAAGGCTTCCATGGCAGCAAAGAAACCAGAAATAGCACATTTGTTATCAATTCTGTGCCCTAAACCAGTATCTCACTGTTTTTCTCCCTCCTATATTTTTCCTACTGGCTTCTTTTTAAACAAGATATAATGACTAACAGATGCTACAGCAGTGCAGCCCTCAATGAATGGGTAATTAGCAGATGAAAGTTCAGCAATTGTTTCCAGTTACAGTCAGATGGGCTGTACACTCCTCATCCCGTAAGTGAGGGAAGAGGATGAGCAAACCAACCTCCACTCCTGTTCCCCACTGTAAAATGGTACACAGTGGTACATGTCCAGCAGGACTTGGAGGTACTGAGATAAAACAAATCAGGACCACTCAGGATTTTTAGCTGTCACCTCCAGGATTTAAGAATTGCAAATACTTACAATACTAACTTTGCAAAAAACTTAAGAATATATACTACTATTAGCAAAGCTGATTAAAAAAAAGTAAATAAAACTTTTGAGTAAATAACTTGTGAAGCTCTGCTAATCTTCAAAACATAATTTATTTCCTACAGTGTAAACAAATGAACAGATCTACGTGCAGGATATGGAGGAACTGACACTTATGAATGGACACAATGCACGGCTGCAAATAACCCTAACCCACTTTAGCTGCTACTCCCACTACTTGATAACTGTCACACTTTTCGTTGTTGCTTAGCTAAACTTAGAAATATGCCAGCTGGGGCTTGTTTGCCACTTCTGCTTCAGGGTTTGGTTGTCAAAAACATAAGCTGCAACCATAAAAACAAGCAAAGTATACATAAAGCAAGGACAAGCTTGGCTAGTCTTCATAATTATTCAGCTGTACTTTAATTATTGCAAGAATGAGTGCCTCAAAAGATGACAAATGAAAAGCGTCGTTCCATGCATGTAAACTGGAGTAACACAGTCATGGTTGAAAATATCACTATCATCATAAACACATGGTGATGAGACATTCATGGTTTAAGAAATAAAAGAGCATTACTTTGGAGAATTATATTAGCCAGAAGAGATTTCAGCTGGCAATAACATGAATTACTCCATATAGGAGAACAGGCCACACATGCTTATAGGTAGCAGGAGGCTGGGAAGGAGGTTAATAAAACTCAACCTGTAATTTCTGAATTACTTTTGAGCTAAAAAAATAATGTTTTAAATATTTTCTCTGGGGGGAGGCAGGGGTTGGGAGCAAGTACAGCATGCTTTATTTTAAGGACTGTGAGCAGAGCAGGAAAAGATGTGGGTTTTTTTTAAAAAAAGAAACTCTAAAAACATGACCACTGTAGATCTGATCTTAAGACAATAAACAACTATCTAATAGTATTTAATTAAAAAAAAATCTATTTTAATCCATTTACAGAGATTTTTTTTTCTTTCTCCCAACAGTGGACTATCAACCCATAAGCTGAAGAAAAATCCTAAAGATATACCATTAACCACTCCACAGAGTTAACAATAGCTCCGTTCACTTTACTCAAAACCATTTATTAAAGAAAATACAAAGCCTTATATTTAAACACTTCAGTATTTATTACATCCTTTGAGAGTGGTTACGGAGAGTTGAACTACATACCAACTGACACCAAAATAACTAAATCTTGTTTTCATTTCACACCTTGTGTTAATTCCCAGCAAATCTGCACATGCACATGTATTTTGGAATCGGATACTTTTTCAAATTGTTGCCACTGGCATTGAGGAGGTGGCAGGAGGTACTGCCAACACCAAGTGTTCACAAAGCAGTGGAGGGCTGGCCAACACAGTACCAGAGCTGGCTCACATTTGAAGTTTTTTTCTCGAGTGCCTCCGAAACCAGGGGCCACTTTAACTCTCGTTAACTGGCAGCAGCCCCAAATGGCAGCATTTGGCCACGCTTGCTCAAATCATTCTTCACATTTGTTCATCAGGAGCTGCAAGGTGCCCCCACACCCCTCTGCCACCTCCATGCCAGCCAGTAATTTTACCTGTCCTTCTGTGGAGTCATGGTAGCACTTCCCTTGGGTCATTGCTGCTTTTTTTTGTGTGCATGCACAACAAGGCAGAAAAGCAAAAAGTAAATAACTTTTTAAATTAATTCAAGTGTGGACTAATGTTTCTTTCCTCAGCATAAAAAAAAAAAAAAAAGCCAAACACATGATTTTTCAGAGTTTTATTTCTGTACATTTGCTTCCCTGAAATCCAAACCTGTTTTAATGTCCTGACTTAGAGCTTGAGGCTGGTGGAACCACTGCTACTTCATGGTTTCAATTATGGTGCATTTTCCTCCTCAATTCTCTGTACTCCCCTGCATATCTAACTATAGAATCATAGAACAGTGAGTTGGACGGGATCTCCAAAGATCTAGTTCAACTCCCCTGCAATAAGCAAGGACATCTGCAACTAGATCAGGTTCTGATATGGACCGAGTAAAATACTACAGCAAGAAGCTACTGGTCACCAGCCGCAGCATTTCAAAAGATCCATCTTCCCCTACAACAGAAAGGGCAGCACTGCCTCGCATGATGGACTGCAGATGTGAGCAGCCTTAAAAAAAAAACCAACACAGAACACACAAAAATGCTGCACTACATTCTTACATGAGCAAAAATTCTCTTCTTTTTATTTTTAATAATTATTCAAGCCCCATTACTACAGCATTCCAGTATCTCAAGGTCTGTGCTATGGCCCTCACTGGAAACGAATACCTACCCCAGTAAAGTTTGCTGGTATTCTGTTTCTAGTGAAAACAATACCAACAAAGCAATCAGCTGTTCTTAATACTGGTCCTGTTAGCCAGCTGAGCACAAACAGATTAGGTCTGATTTTATTTTTATTTGCACCAACAATAAGTTCTTCCTAGCATCCCAGAAGAAACCAGTCTGTAACTGAAGCAGGAGTGGTCCCACCAGTAGCCTACTGGACAAGTCTGTCTAGAGTGCTACTTCTTGGGTAGGGGGAGAGTGAGGGGGACTGCTGTGAGCTGGCATAGAGCTGCCACTGACACACCACGCAAGGGCCAAACTTCTCCTGCCACAGGCAATTAACACATGGAGCCACCACTGCCATGTAAACGAGGCCAAAAACATGATCAGTGTGATACCATTCAAGAAGTTGACCAACAGGTGATGGACAGAGACCAACACAAGGGAGCATGACTGTGCCAGTGCATATGTGAACATATAGAGTAATGTGAGCAGCCTCATCATTAAAAGCTTTTTTGAGGTAGTAGTGAGTGTGAACAACATAGGCAAGGTAAGCACAGGCTGGCTGCCTATCTGGCTCAGGGACTTCACACTCACATGTCTTCAGGTATGCTTTCCTTTATCACAACAAATGTCTTACTGTATTTCCTTTACACCTAAATAGAGAAACTGTTAATTTTACCCATCCCCTGCATACAGCACACACAGGGCTCCCAGGTCAATGCTGATCTCAGCAATCTGGCACAACAGGTAACCCCCTCCTGCCACCAACTGCCTCAGAAAGGCTACCCCTTTGCAACCTCCATTTTAAACCAAAACCAAAGAAAACTCCTAACTTCTTTTGTGATCTTTAGGTATTGCTACAGCTCTCATGAAACTTGAAATTTAATTTTGATTTTCTATACCTACTGAAAACCACTACACGTTCTGCTCAGTGTTTGTCCATTTCAATGGACAAAGGTTGTGGAGTCTCCTTCTCTGGAGACATTCAAGACCCGCCTGGACGCCTTCCTGTGTGATCTTATTTAGGTTCCTGCTCCGGCAGGAGGATTGGACTAGATGATCTTTCGAGGTCCCTTCCAATCCCCATCATTCTGTGATTCTGTGATTTCCAAATTCTGGGTTGCCAGCAAAAGCACTCAAAAAAATTTAGGTCTCCATGTAACCAAGAAAAAGTGTTAATCATCCTGCTACCCCCCCAAAAAAAGAAAAAAAAAAATCCTTATTGTTGTACTCAGAAACAGTACCCTATCATACCATCTGAGTTGTATTATAGCAGATTTTCACATTCAGCCGTTGGAATTACACACGCACCTTTCACTTTGGTATTTTTCACTTCTCAGCCTTAATCTAATTTCTTTTAGTACGCTCAACTCCTGTTCTGCCAGAACCATGAGGAACAATTTATAGCAAAGACTCAAATTTTTAAATCAGTGGGAGTTAAACTCAAGGCCCTAAAAAATTCTGGACCCTGCCTTTATCTTAGGAGTGATGTAAAATATTTTTCCCATTAGTATTTTCCAAGTCTAGCATTTCAAAAGCCACTGCAGACATTTACATCTACCATTCACAATTTTTTTATTGGGAATCCTTCAGAGATTCCTGTTACATAACTCAGCTGGGATAAGTATTTGAGAGCAATTAATCATTGAGGTTATCACATACACATCTTTTGTGAAATTTACTTAACTGAAGTTAAAAAGCATTTGACCCTTTCCACAGAAATCCTCAGACATACCTCATGAAGTAATTTCAGTATGTACATGTACCTTATTGTCAGAATTAATCAAAGTGGGGATTTTTGAGGAAAGCTCTTCAGGATTGTCAAAGCAAAATGAAAGATTTCAGCCCAGGCATTAACCAGCAGACCAGCAGGAAGGCTGCCAGTGCAAGCTAGATTTGAAGGAACAAGCATGAACCCCAGTGTTGCAGAGTGTCTCTGGACACACACACAGCCAAGCAGGCAAACAGGGAATCCAAGGTACCCTTGGACCATTGCAATACTGATCATTAGAGAAGGTACTTTTGTGGTGAATTTCCTACTGCACCAAAATGAAATGTTCATAGAATCACAGAATGGTATGAGTAGGAAGGGACCTTAAAGATCATCTAGTGTTGCATGAGCAGGGACACCTTCCACTAGACCAGGTTGCTCAAAGCCTCATCCAACCTGGCCTTGAACACTTCCAGGGAGGGGGCAGCCACAGCTTCTCTGGGCAACCTGTTCCAGTGTCTCAACACCCTCACAGTAAAGAATATCTTCCTAATATCTATGTTATAATGATAATAAAAATAATAATTTCATATAATACTGGGGTGGAAAGCAATGACTTGTATTTAAATGTCTATGGAATGTTACAGGGAATAATGTAATTATTTTCCATTATCATTAAATTAAATCTTAATCGTCACAATCAGCCTAAGTCTGCAAAATACCAGGCACTCCTACTCCCTTCCTCAGATCTGGTGGATAGGTTTGGCCACTGATGCCCTATTCATCAAAGCCAAACTGATGAAAGTGAAGTTCAACAGAAGGCAAGCCAATTCCAGACAGATCAAGCTTGTGCAGCCTACGACCTGGAGTACAGCTTAATCCATTGGGATATCCTGTTTCTCCAGGAGCGAGATGCAGGCTCTGATACTAGCTTACTTGGATGTGCCACTTGACCTTTCTGAATTTGCTCTGTCTTAACTGTAAAACAGGAATTCTGTCATCCTCAATGCCCTTTTGACATCCATGAGTGAGAACATCTTTTAGCTATAGCTATGGCCACATCTACGCTGTGGCTCACTTGGAAAGCCTTCAAAGAAGGGATGTTGCTCATCCATTTAAGGATTTTTTGTGTGTGTGGTTATGGTGGTATTTTCATACAGTTCTTTGTGCATCAGTCCATTCTTCTGCACCCACAAATTCAGTAAAAGTATTTCCAGTTTCCAAAAATCAAGATCTGTCTCTTCAAGATTTGCAGAGGAAGATCTCTAACCTTCAGGTAAACCTTAAATCATATTGGAGATCTTGCAAGCTTACGGTACAGGAGTGCTGGTCGTTATTAGAGATCTCATGTGGATGCTGGAAACTGCGAGCACTCTAAGCATCCATACTACTCATAGGATTTCATGCACAGCATTTTAACTTTTGTTGATTTTTCACATTCATTTATTGTTTTTCTAAATTCCCTACAGCAAAACAAGACACTTTTACCCCTCCCTTTGATCTATTTTTGTGTTGGTTTTTGTTTTGTTTTGTTTTTTCCCCACACAGAAACAAAACCCCCACTGGCAACAGTAAGACAGCACACATGAGAATCTTGACTTGACTGTAAGATGGCTGCAGAGGACAGAACTTCATTAATTCAATGGGACCGATGCCTTCCTCATGCTGATTTTGTTTCTTTTCAATCCATCCCTTTCCATTTGTGCCATCTGTTCTTGTAACTACCTTTTCCACCCATGGCAAAACACATTAATTAATTAAATGTGAAGGAGACTATGAGCTGGGTACGACAGCACAGGTAGCCACGTTCCCCCGCTTGCTCATCTCACGACCCTCCAGACCACCAGCAGAAGCCCAGCTGGCAGGCACAGCGCCAGCCCCGCACGGCACCACTCGCCCCACTACCACTCTCCAACAGCCCTGCTCGTACACCATATTCATTACTGAATATTAATAAAGCTTGATTAAAAACTCAAGGGCAATCCTTAGTTAGGTGGAATTCTGTTTCAAATTTCAATATTGCAAAATCCAGTTTCCAGAGCATTCCTGGATATACCACTGTTTGGGCTGCTGCTGGTAATTCCCTATCCTCCCAGAACAACCCCCTCTCTGTTTTTATAGCATTTCAGTGAAGAAGAATGTGGGGTAATCTCAGCAATTTTGCCAAAACACAAACCTGCAATAGCTAGAGCTACTGTAATAAATGGGGAAAAGCTGGAGGGAGATAGGGTTCAAAAATATTTTTTTATAAAAGACTAATTAAAAAAAATGTACCACCATTCACACACAAAGCAAGCTGGTTGCAGAGAGAAGCTAAAAGGAATAAGACAGCGTTTCCTACACAACAGATACGCGAAACTATCTAAAACAACTACCTAATTCAGAAACAAGGGGACACAGCCCCTAAAAAAAGAAAAGAAAAAAAAAGGAAAAAACCACCTTACCTACACACTTTTCACTTTTTGTCTCTCTTTTACATCTTCACTATTATAAACACACTCCCAAAGTGCCAGTTGCAGCATGTTTAACTTCTGAAGTAAGCGGGCTCTTCCCTATGAAGACAGCGCTTCAGTCTGTCTAACTGGGGACAGAGCTCCAAGGATGTGAGCATGGGGGAGGGAGCCTTCAATATTACAACCCATCCATCAACCACTTCTATAAAGCTCTTTTGTTCCAAGTTCATACTTAGCAACTCAAGGTCAAAATGATGTTGGAAAATGCAAATCATAAGTCAACCCAGACTTTCACCCCTCCATGTCTTCTTGACCTTAAATGCAAACAAGAAACAGGCAAAAAAGATTTTAGCTACATGATCTACTTATATATAAAAATGTGTATCAAGGAATACAGTCAACTTAAAAATGACTGTGGATTAGGTTCTTGATTTACACTACTAATGATACAAATTAGAAAAACTGAATCAGAATATATGCGTTTAGGATATAATGCCTTTACTTCTTTGGTTTTCTTACATTTTGGACAAAGTCCATCAGTTGTTTTCATCTGGTGGGGGCTTTTTTGTTTGGTTGGAGTTTTTTTGTTGGGGGTTTTGAGGGTTGTTTTTTGTTTGGTTTGTTTTTTTTGAGAGAGAGAGAGACACACACACGAGGATGTATTGAAAATGCCACAAGGAAAACTAACTGTTTTTTAAAAAAACAACCTTTTCCTCTCTGGTAAAAAGCAAAGGAACATATCTCTATTAGCCTTTGGCTTTAAGAAGTCCTGGGTCAGATGCAGGCAGCCTTGACAAAGAAGAAAAATAGTAGGTATTACGAATGAAAAGCAAGGGTTTCACTGCAGCAGGGAAAACAGGAAGTATTCCACAGGCTGTAACTATTCTCCTTAGAAACACAACAGGGGAAAAAAATCATTATGCTCAAACACTTAGGGCCAGACTTTTCAGTGAACCCCATTTTTGTGAGGTTCCACAGCAGAAAGCAAGAGAGGTGCCAGATACCTGAGATTACAAACTTATCCAATGGATATTTCCCAGAGGTACTGTAAGAAAAAAATCAATTGATATGTACAATACAAAGATGGTGTAAGACACGAGAACTCTGACACAAAATTGTGATCTAGTATTTGAATCTCTTAATTTTAAGATGATCTGGTAGTCTTTAGAATTGTCATCTCCAAACTTTTTAAAATTTTATTCCAAGAGCTTACATATAACATCTTTCATATGGGAAAAGTCCTGCCAAGAGCTTTAAATATAGCTTTATTGAATGCCAGTTTGGCTTTCTCCATGTGAATCTGGACACTTTAACGAGGCTTTATGAACTTTCATTGGAAGAAAAAATGAATGTATAATAATAGCTTGCCATCCGTGTGTGTAAGCAATAGGTTATATAAAATACCAGATAATCCTGGAGCCTAACAAACCTATTTTAAAATAAGTTATTTTTCTCCAATAGCTTTTATTTAGTCCTTAAATCACAAGTTTAATTTAAAGCACCATCATGTGTACAAAATCCTGCCAATTAACTCAGCCTAAAAGGGTGCTTACTTAGGGGAAGTATAGGAAAATGTGTTAATTAGCAGCAATTCAGGATACTGAGGGACTACTTGATTTGATAAACTGTTGCTGTGGATGAAGAAAAAGGCATTTCCCATAATTCTCATTGGGGTTCACTTGCTTGTTCCAAGCAAGATTAAGAACACAACTATAAGGTATCTTTTCTAACCTGCTTAATAAAGCTCCCGTCAACAAGCAAAAAAAAAAAAAAGCTATTGTATTAATGTAACCTAAATCCTAGACAGTTTTCAAAAAACTAGCCAAGAATCTTTGTCAGAATTTCAAAGAAGCCACTGCTGAAATTCTTAAGCATGCAGAAGGGTTGTTCGGGACTCCCCCTGCAACACCGAATGCTTTTCAGCAAGAGACACTGCTGACAGTATCTGTAAGGTGAGCCACTGGAAGCAAGTTTCCACTGTCTCCACTGGAGATAGTTTCTTTCTTTCCAATATCAAGTTTATTACTTTGCCTTCCAATAGAAGCAGTATGTATTTTTGTTAAGAGTGTTAAAGTTCTTCCAAAGAATCACTGCAAGGTTTGAAGTCCTCAAGTAAATAATTATTTTTGGCTGTTAGCTTTGTTACTTAAGATTAACTAACACCTTCCCTTACTCATCCTTTTTCAGATAAACGTGCTAAGCCATCTACCTCAGGCCACAAAGTACCCCAACTTTCTCAATCAGGTTGTCCACGTAGGGTAAAAATTAGCACCCCTCTTGGACAACCTTTCAGTAAGAAGAGTGTATTAGTGTTCCTGCTTATAATGCTTTGACAAGAGGCGTGAGCACA
Source organism: Antrostomus carolinensis (assembly GCF_000700745.2). NCBI lineage: Eukaryota > Metazoa > Chordata > Aves > Caprimulgiformes > Caprimulgidae > Antrostomus > Antrostomus carolinensis. Next base: position 42,785 of record NW_010334105.1, read on the forward strand.
AACTGAAACACAAGAAACTCCATTTAAACATAAGGAAAAACTTATTTACTGTGAGGGTGGTCAAACACTGGCACAGGCTGCCCAGTCAGGTTATGATGCTCCATCCTTGGAGATATTCAAAACCCAACCGGACACCATCCTCAGCACCCTGCTCACGCTGAGTTTACTCTCAGCAGGGGGCTGGATTAGGGGATATCTGGAGGTGCCATCCCATTTCTGGGATTCTGTGATTTCAACGAACACGGAAAGAGCGTTTACCCTTTCAGTTGCAAAGCTCTCAATACATGATCCTCAGTAACTGCTCAAGCAGCCTTGAGAACTTTTCCCTTGAAAAGTTTCATTTCATTCGAACTCACAGTCACAGCTTCAACAACGGCCACTGAGGCAGGGGAGAAATAAAAAAAAGGTACTATAGCAAACAGCATACAGTTCACGTATCTTTTATAACACCCTGTGAGCAGAGACTGTGCTCTGGTGTTAATTGAGATCATGCAGGGCTTTCACCCTGGTCACTTCAGAATGTAGCTACAGTATTCATACCAAAACCTGCTATTTGGTGGGATCTGCCTTTTGTCCGTCAGTCATTTTCCCCATTTGCTATTTCTGTTAAATGCTCACATATTCTGGGATTCTCCCTAGTAAGTTTAAACTCTTACCAGAAATGTACCCATGCTTTCACTCGTCTTCAGGATTAAGTTTATTCATAGTTTATTTTTGTAAGCCACTAATAATAATCTAAATTAGAAATACCATATGTGTATAGACATAACTATTGATAAAACCAACAGAGCACAAACATGCCAAGCTGACAGGAGCTCAAATGAAGACCAGCTTTTGCCTATCGTGACCTAATTCATTTTTCTACCAGCTGTACTACACAATGCATTGAAATAATTTAAATATTTGACGTGTTAACATGCAGCACGTTATCTCTGTGTACAAGGCTAAGTAACCTACTCTTCATCCTAGCTATTTACAGACTGCAGCAAGTTTCACAATTTGTCAGCAAGCCTACTAACAGTAACAAAATAGTTTGTAAGGAAAAAGCTACTGTATTTTGTGTGTTGGGAAAATGGGTGGGAGAGGAAAACACGCTCTGTTAGAGCAACAGGGTCAAAACAACAGGCCTGGAAGAGCACTCCTCCCATGTTACATACCGCACTCTGCAGAGGGGACATCGCCAATTACAGAATTCAAGCCAAACTCAGCAATGAGTGGGAGCAGGCAAGATAATAAGCACTGCAGATGGTTTTGGTCTTCACTACCATCAAGCAGACACAATGTCTCTGTAACAGATATGGAGCAAAGAGGCTTTTTTAACATGACAAACTAAAAAACACCAAGAGCTCTATGTTTTTGTGGTATTCTTTGCCTCAGGCAAACACTCTGTGGATTTCTAATTACCTGCTCTTCCTCTAGACCTCAAGAGGGCCCATAACTATTGTGAAACTTTGGGTTCTTCAACACAGATCTTTTCAAACCACACTTAAGTAAATTGCCATCTTCCAGCTTGACTTGTATGTGTTACGACTAGACTCTCTTGGGGCAATGAGCCTCACGCTCACAGTTAAATCTGTATTGTGGCTGTACTAAATAAGTGCTTTCTAATGTTTTAGGGAAATTTGTGATCACAAGGAGGCCAACACTGCGGTTTCACCTTCCTCCAGGATAAGCCAGCACATCCTCCCTCCTCTTCGTGCAGGGGACTTCTGGCTGAAGGGCAGTCCCATCCTACTGCCAACCACCAAGACAAGGCAGGGCAAGAGAACTGGCTCACTCTCACCTCATTTTCTCCAGCTTTCCTATCTTTCCTGAATGCAAAGATCACAATTATAGATTACAATGCTGTAGATTTTATAATATAGTTATTATATAATTACAACTGCAACTATAATTTCAAAATCAACTATAATAATCTATTTACATTTAAACCACCCTTGTTAAGATCATACTTGCCTCCCCAGGACAAGGTAAAGCCTACAGGATGCTACCCGGGATTTCAGCAAGCGCGCGGAGGCAGAGCCATTTCAGCACATGTTGCACAATGGTGGCCAAGCCCAGCTACAGCCCAATCGGGTCAGGGCCACCCCCAACCCCTGTGGGACTGCTCCCTGCAGGGCTGGGGTTGTCCCAGCCTGCCCAACACGACTGCACACGCTCCCCACTGGCAGGGAAGCAGCCAGAGACACGGGGAAGCGTGTTGGCCCCGTGGAGATCACTTGCTATACCAGTTTCCCATATCTGGGCTTCCATCAGGCTCCCCAACACAACTGGTACAAAACGCTGCTATTCCCCCACTATCGTCCTTCTGTTTCCTGCCCGTTCCCTACGGTACGCATTCAGCCGTGCAAACTGACTTCTTGTGATGAATATGCTTATACCTTATAATACTCTTGATCTTCTATCACATACACATGCTGTTAAAAAAAAAAAAAAAATCAATCTGGCAGGAGGAACCACACAGTAATTACCTATCTTTATTTTAACAGAATGAGGAAATAGTTTAATGAACAAGTTTTAGAAAACTACATCTAAACTAACACACCAAGGCATACTATGAACATTACATTATTTTCATTCTCTTTTTCCCTCATACCACATGTAGAACTTACTAAGTTCTTTCTCCTGTTTAAAATGTTAAAGTTCACAATACAGGGCCCATATCCTTCCAACACTACAAATCTAAATCGTATAAAGGAGACTATAACTACATACTTCATTGAATTACTGTTCATAGATACATTAAAATCTATCTCAAACTTAAAGGGTGATTATTTCCAGAAATTATTGGATCATTCAAAATTTGAGAAAAAAAGGGGTTTATTTGCATCATGTCCAGAATAAGTGGGGTAGATCTTGCTGTGTAATCAATCAAGCTTTGCTTGTGCTATCTTTCTTCTGAACTGACAATCAAGTACCAGAGCTAACAAAAAAGGGAACATTTTAGATAAGTTCTGTAAGATCATGTTCCCACTCCCTGGTAATTGGCTTCTTTTTTTCTAATTCAAAATGTTTTAAGCGCCTCCAAGGACAATGTGGTTCACAACATTTTGAGGTTCTCTTTTTAACATTTAAAGATACTGCATTAGCCAAACATCACTTGGTTTTTCAAACCACTCAAGCAGATTCAGTTACTTACCATCTACTAGATATTGACCAGGAAGGGAAAGCCAACATCACTCACTTGGGAGCTCTTTCCTCCCATACAATAGGAACAAAAGGTGCCACCAGAGATAACCCACAAAGCACCACTCTCGGGTCCTGCTGAGCTTCCCATAAACAAACTCCATCTGTTGCCAAAAGCCAAAACTCACCAAAGTAGAAAACAAAAGACAGACGCCTGTTTGCCAGGAGAAAGACTAAGCTTGCTTTCTTACTCAAACCCATGCTGCTGATAAGGCTTACCAATGTAACAACCAGGCACAGAAGAATATATGTAAGCCAGTGAGTGGCAATATTTATCCCACCACTTAGAAGCTGACCAGAGCTCTTCTGTAGCCAGTATTTTGATACTAAAAAGGAAAAAAAACCTGTCAGGAGGAAGGAGAAATAAGAGTATTCAAGTACAATACATTACCATTTAGAATATTCTGGAGAAGTCTCTTGTTTTCATTTTCTACTTGGCCATTCAACCAGAAAAAAATAAAATTAAAAAATGCCACTGTCACTATTATTCAATATGCTTGAAATCTCTACTTTATCATTTTTCCATTACAATTTACATTCATGTTTATTGCCAGAAGAAAAATTAAGTGGCTCAATACTTCAGATAGCATCCATATTTCCAATTTACTTCAGGGGGCACCTGTTACAATCCTAATTTCTGAAAAGCAGGCGCTAAGTTAATAAAACATTACAATTTTAGATTAATCAAAATTTGCTTAATTAGACTACAGCCTGAAATTTACTACAATAAAAGGAATATTCAGTCAACTTAACAGATCTACTGGTTGTCAAGATGTTAAATTTCAGATTAAAACAGAACTGCTGCTCACAGGTAGATTAGGGAATTTTAACCCACTGAAACATTAAAATGTTCTTTAAGTTCAAAAGTTATAAGAAGTCAGCCACAGGTATACATTAAAGTGAATTCCTTTGAGGTTTGTTTTTAATTTCAGGTAATTCCTGGATGGTCTCACTTCCACCACTGTAAAGGTGTAAATGGTTTAGCTCTTGATTTATACTCCTATAGCAGAGCAATAGACATCTCTGTGTTTGGAAGGGAAGCATTAAAAGTGAACAAAGATATATACTCAGACAGCATTAAGGCTGTCACTATGGTGTTATCTACTGTCCCACAACCCCAGCCAGGAAGGACTTATGCTGGGGCTACCACCATGGGGTGTGAAATGGAGGGGTGGGAAGGGGTTGTCATGAGAAAGCTCAGAAGCTCCTTCAAATTTCACCCTTTCCTGTCTCTTCCTCCCATCCCCTCACCTCCTTCCTCCCAAATCCTACCAACTATCAGGCATGCAGAGAACTTTGGATTTGAAAGGAAGGGGAGATGCCCAAGGCCAGTTTTATCAGGCATGACATGGGTGGCAAGGTACAGAGCGGACACTGAAACTGTCACACCTCAGAGCGGGCAGGACTGGAGATCTGAGAGGCAGCTCAGAGCATACCTGGGGTGGCAGCCTAAACTACCAAAGAAGAGAGAAGAGGGGAGAGAGAGAAGAGGGGAGAGAGAGAAGAGGGGAGAGAGAGAAGAGGGGAGAGAGAGAAGAGGGGAGAGAGAGAAGAGGGGAGAGAGAGAAGAGGGGAGAGAGAGAAGAGGGGAGAGAGAGAAGAGGGGAGGAAAAAAAACTAATCAGGCTAAAAAGTGTGTAGACCAGTGGCTCCAATAGGCAAATTACCAAAAGGGGTTATGGCAAAGCCATTACTCGGCACCGCCTCTCTCTGCAGGCGTTACTGCTCTGCCTCCAGACTGCACCGTGACGAAAGCTCAACCACATTCAGTAGGACCTTAAACATTCAAATTCCAGTTACTCATAATTCTCAAAGGGCAATGAAATCTCATATGCACAATGATGATTAAAGGACAAGAGGCCAATAAATAAATAAATAAAAACAACCTAACTTAAAACAACATCATTCACAAATGACAAAGAAAAAAACCATGACAGCCTGAAGCCAGAAGCAGCCCTGCCCAACTAAAACACTGCATGATATAAATACAAACAACTTGCAAAGTCCACCCACATTAATCTGTGCTTAACCCACAGGTAGAAAGATATTTTTTCTAGTCTCTTAAGTGACATGTCATCTGGGCTCTCTGGAGACTGCTATCCAACCAGCAGCTGTCCTATCCAGCTGAGAACAACATTTAATTACCATGTTTAATTGATCTTGTTAACTGTTAGGGTGGACAGCTTTGATCTCGCTTGCTGATAGCTAGTTTAGGACTACAAAAGAAACTGGGACTTTGCATAATTGCCAAGCCTTCAATGTGTGTTTTTTAATCCCTTCTATTTCTCAATCTCCTTTTCTGTTTGTGCTGCACTAACACCCCTGATAACAGGAACCAAAGCACATGCCCCTCATTTATCGTATCATTTATTTGAACATGGGGGGGGGGAGGGGGGCGGGGAAGAAAGATGAGGAGGAAAGGGAAATTCCCCCTCCTTCACCCAGAAATATGGAAAAAGGCCAGAAATTACCATAGTGAATCTGACCTTGGCAACGTGAAGCACAGTATCCAATGGCAAATGGCACCAAACGCTTTGGCGGAAAGTGCAGGAATCACTAAGCAGCACATGTAGGATAATCTGCTCCCCATCCCCCTTGAAAGCCTCATCTGACTCTCAACTGGTTAGAGGTTGGTTTAAATTCCAGGACTGAGGTTTTAAGGAATTTCAGTGGCTTTCCACTGTGTTGTTTTATGTTTGTTAATAGGTTCACCCAAAAAATGCCTCTTCTGCAGGAACTTCATATTAGCAGCTTAGAAGAGAAGCCCACAAGACCAAGATTACTAGCTTGCACTCAACCAAGCTGGGACTGTGCCAATACTAATAGGAAGAGAAACTTCTGAGGACATTTTATTGTATCTTAAAATATCTAGGAACCTTCAAAATAGATTCTAATTAAAAACAACTAAATACAAGTCTATTTAATTCATTAACTACCACTCCTGAACACTGTTTTCCTTAATGATCAAGCCAATCATAAGATCTACTGAAATAAATGTTCATAGGTGGTGTATAATAGGTTCTGATCAATGTACAAAGCGGCTCTAAATTTCAGCCAAAGAGTGTCAACTGTTTTCAAAACAGCAAGCCAAACCCTCATCAAACTGAATTCAACTGGAGCTCTGCCACTCAGCAGGACAGCAACTTGGCCCACCGTCCCCATGGGAAATCTTTTTCTAACTCAGACTTTCTTCCTGCTTATTTCAAATGAAATCTCCTTTGGATCAGGTTGAATTTCCACAGATAATTAGTCTTGCACTAGCTAAATAAAACAAGAGTTATACTGCTTCTGAGCAGCAATCTGAATAATTACAACAGGGTAAAGGAGAAAATGTCTCTTTTTTTTTTTTCCCCCCCCCTTAGAACTTGGCAATTAACTGTTTAACATGGTTTGAACTTTGCTGCTGAATCTTCATATTACAAAGCAACAGAGAGGAGAAAAGTACCACTGGGCATGGTCACCTGAAGCATCTGAAGAGTATCGTAGCTGAACTATAGCTCCGAAATAGTGTTAGAAAATAATTTTTCCCCTTAAAGTCAGTCCTTTCTCACCAAAGTTTCCTCAACTACACCATGAGTCCAGGGTTTGGGTTTTTGTTGTTGTTGGGGGGCTGTGTTGTGGTTGGTTTGGGGGCTTTTTTTGCTAAACCTTTCCCTGAAGAAGATTTCATCTTGTTATTACAGGATGACAGATATCTTGTGCACTCTTTCCTTACGCCACAAGCTATAGGAAGCCCAGAAAGTCAGCCAGCCCATTCATCTCCTACTGCTGATACTGTCTCAAATAATGCTCACTTTTGGTGGCTAGGAATGGAGGAGGGGTTTCCCTAGGAATAAGCTGAATAAAGCTTCCTGTTCGGCTAAAGCAGGAAATGTGCTCCAGTACTGCCTTGCACACAAAGAGTGGAAAATACTTACTAAACAAAATAGCAGGAGATGAAGTGTAAATGGGATTGTCCTTCCATCATGCAGACAAATAGAAAGCCGTACTCCCCATCCCCCAAGCTCTCTTGCATTAATGTACTTAAAATTGAAAAAAAATATATATACATATGTATACACGTTCTGCATGAACATTAAATGATTATGCTGCGCCTTTTAAAACCAAACACTGAAGGATTTCAAACAACACCACCACCACTAATTAGGGGGTAGCATTTCCTCCCTCCCACAGGATCACTTTCTTCTTGTTAGAATAGGAGGTACAACTGGCCAAACTCCATCCTTCTGCTGGAGAAACTGAACCAGAAGTTGTCATTAGTCTAACCTCCCAGCATTTCTCTCAAAACATCTCTTCAGAAAGACTAAAAATAAATGGTATAGAAGATGGAAGGGACAGCCTTCGAGTCTGTCAAACCATTAGGATTCACAGAAAAGAACAGCAATATTAATTTTTGCATGAGTATCTGCAGATGGTAGAAGACAGATACTAATGGAAAAAATGTCCTTCTTCATGTCCTATAAAAACAACGACTGTTTAAGGCCTCACAGCATTTCCCAAGGCCTGGCCTTGTAATTCACTCAAGATTTCTCTGCAGCCATCAGATGCTTTTTGACGAGTTCTGATCACTTCAAAGAGGCACTTGTCCACACCCACCCTGCTGTTTAAGAATCGAAAGTGATGAAAACTGCATCACCTAATGCTAGGTCACAGCTACAGATGCACACTGCTAAAAGATGAAAAGCTGTCAGGCAAGTTCCATGGTGTAAAACATATTAGGGCAGCTGGATGCTGGAAACATGTAACAAAACAGCACGCAAAACAGCAACGCACATAAGCTTAATGAAAACCTGATGAAAGACTTAAAGTACTGAACCTAATTAATTCTCTAGACATGGCTAGTGCAGTTAAACTAAGGTCACGAGTACTGCATACTACACTTGAATTATAAACCACCTTGAGCCATTAGTGCCTCCCACCACCAGGAGTTATAAACCAGTCAGCAGCCCCATAGGTACATGTCTCATCATATTTTTGACATCCCTTCGTATGGCACAAGACTTTGCTCATCACGCAAAGCCCAAATACATGTCAGAAAAGCATTTTACTAAATGGCCTTAAAAATATCCTTGTACCGCAACAGAGTCAGGCACAAGTTTCTCAGTTGGCGGACATAAAGAGAAGCTTCTCTACCACCCTAAATGGAAAGTTTGACAGCCAAACCAAACCAGAGAGAGATGAACCATTCCGGTGAACCCCAACATCAGCAGCAAACCTACAAAAAAAACAACCATCACTGAGATGGTTGTGTACTGTCATAATTTTGTTTCAAAGTAAAGCACAAGAAAGACATGGACCTGTTGAAGTGAGTCCAGAGGAGGGCCACAAAAATGATCAGCAGGATGGAACACCTCTCCCCTGGAGAAAGGCTGAGACAGTTGGGGTTGTTCAGCCTGGAGAAGAGAAGGCTCCAGCGAGTCCTTACTGTGGCCTTTCAGTACTTAACGGGGGTCTGTAAGAAAGATGGGGACAGACTTTTTAGCAGGGCCTGTTGTGATAGGACATGGGGTAATGATTTTAAACTAAAAGAGGGTAGATTTAGTCTAGATACATGGAAGAATTTTTTTACAATGAGAGTGGTGAACTGGAAACACTGAACAGGTTGCCCAGAGAGGTGGTAGAAGTCCCATCCCTGGAAACATTCAAGGTCAGGCTGGACAGGGTTCTGAGCAACCTGATCTAGTTGAAGATGTCCCTGTTTACCGCAGAGGGGTTGGACTAGATGGCCTTTAAAGGTCCATTCCAACCCAAACCATTCTATGATTCTAACTGAAAGCTACCTTCAGTATCCTGAAGCAGACATGAAATTAAGCTCTCCGAGTGCGTGTAGCACACCAATACAAAGTCCTTAGAAAGCAGGCCTCTCACTTGAAGGGCATGGCAGAAGTCCAGTCACTCTTGATTGATGAGGAAGTTTCCCCCTAGTAAGGGTTGCAAAGATGTAGCACCTACTGCAATACAGCATTGCCCAGCCTGCCATATCAGAAAGTTCTTTTACTTGCACTGCAGTGAATGGATGTACTTGAACTAATGCATTCACTACAGGATACCAAAGAGTATGTAACAGAAGAGAAACAGCAGAGATCACTGAAAACACATTTACCTATTAATACTCCTATATGTATATCTAGGAGCATGTGGATCCTATGCACGCACACACAAGGACGCACCGTACAGCCAGACAAGCAAGCACAGTCCGTGACTGTCCAGAATGAGTAACTGAAGACAAGGAGCTTTGTTCTGCCTGCTCTCCCTCCCTCACACCCCCACCTATGCTCAGCGAGGAACAAACTCTAATGGACCCCTGTTATCTGAAGGATACTACATGGAAACTTTACTTTGAAACAAAACGATGACAGTCCACAAATAAAACCCCTTCACAATTTCAAAGAATGTACTTTCTCAAGCACCAGGGACATAATGTAGCACAGCTTATACCAGCTGCCAGTCTGTAGCTACTCCCCACGAAGTGGTTGTGTCCCAGATTTGAAGTTTGCTAGTCCTCTTCTGGTCCCTCCCATGTAAGATTCTGCTGAAATCACAAAAGTCACCCTGAGACTTTTGATTCCAAGAGGAAATTATTGTCTGGGCCCCACAGAGAGAACAAAAGCCATTCATTCAAGCAGAAATTACCCATGATTTGAGAAGCAGGTGTACAACATCCTATCCCCTCATCCTGAAAGCCAGAGCAAAATACTTAAGTCACCTGATACAACGTCACGATGCATCTGCCTGCGCACCACAAGAGATACAGTAGTTTACAATATATTCCCCACAAGAAAAGGTTTATGAGCAATACAAATCTAGTAAATGGGAAAGCAATTAAATTTGTTACAATCCTTGTTCTTAGGCTCCCACCAGCGAACAGCTTGCTCCATGAAGCTTCTGTATCTTCAGAAATGGGAAGGAAAAATCCCCTTGTAATTGTTCCCAAACAAAGCCAGCATTATTAAACCATTCTCTTTGTTTTGCATGAAACAGGGTTAAAGTTGCAGACAAGCCTTGATGGCTTGCATTATAGAGACGTTCCTGATGCTAACTACAACTGATCATCCCACCCATCTCCTTGACCAGACTACACTGTGTAAAGCACATCAGAAGAGAATTGACATGTTTTTTTGTGCAACTTCACGTAAATATGCTTAGCCTACACATCAATTCCTTGCAACTAATAGGCAAATAAAATAATCTTCCTCTACAAAAAGATTGTATTTCATACAATAAAAAAAAAAATCATCATTAATTCTCATTGACTTTAATAAATGAGATCTTTGAAAAGTAAATATTAGTACCAGCAATATAGCTGTTAAGTAGCAAAATTAAATTTGTCAGCAGAGATGCTACTTACCAAAGAATTTAAAACCAAATGGAGAAAGCCAAATATAAGAACAGCATCCAGTTCAGGGAATTGCAATGACAAGAGCAAACATCAACAAATTAAAAGCAATAACAGGCTTAGCTCAAAGAACTGAGTTGTAATAATAATAAAAAAAAAAGTAGTAAATACATAACTTGTGCAAAATGATGACCAAGAGAGAATGCAATAACTAAATGTCTGACACATGCAAAATTTCAGGGTTTGCACGGTGCAGCACTAGCCTTATTTCACCTTTCCCTTTAGATGTGCTGCATCAGTGTATGGTCATAATTAGCTCCCTACTTAAAACGGGGAAAAATAAATACTGCTTCCTATCAAGGCATCAAAGTAATATAACACCATACTGCAGGTATCCCCGGTAATAAAACATTCTCATTTCAAGTCTGACTGCACCGTGCATGCCATGCCAAACTAATGTTAACTATGTTGTCAGAAAAGGATATACCTGTCTCGGTGAGGAAGAAAAGCTCCTTATGTTTGTCAAACAGTTACAAAGCACCAAAAAAGTCAAACAGGTTATCATAAAACTTTAGCCTAACACTTGCAAACCACAGAAATAGCCTTTTGATAAGGGTGATGATGGTTCCTGCCTTTGGAGGAACCATATACTGAAGTATACCATAAGGAATAATTCTGCAGTGAAACAGGTTAAGTTCCTCATACCGGGTTCACACTCTTTGATTCTTATCTGTGAAAGGCCTTCCTTATCAATTCTGTTTGTAAGTATGCCAGACACAATGCAGGCTTTCTACTTCAATTTAAAAGAAAGCTATTGGTGGTCTCCAAGCAGCAATTCTATTTAGGGTAGGCTTATACCTTCCTTACACAGGCTAGGCTTATACCTTACACAGCTGCCACAGAAGTTGCAACACAGTTCTCTGGATTCCTGAATGTTTCCAACACATTGAGAAAGCTAAGCTGATGTTGCAAGCCATCTTTCACTCAAGTCTGTGGGGAGCTAGGACATGCACAAATGAAACTCCATGTAGCAGATAACAATTTTTATGGGATCCTTTTTCCAAAGTTGGACCAAGCTCAGCAAAAACTTTTCCTGTAGCTCTGTGTAGCTGTACAATTAGTCGCTTCTGAGGGCCACTTTACAGGCTCAGAGAGAAACTTTAACAAGGACCTCCCCATACTGGTGATCCTTGGGAACCAGAGGCCACGTCGGGATCTTGCTGCTTGTGCTCGATATGAAGTTGAAAATACAAACTTGGGACCAGTTCTGCGGACAGAACAGAAGCTCGGGAGAACCGAGAGATACAAACCCAGCTGCAAGTATACCCAGGTTTCTATTTACTGAGGTCTGCCCGCGCACATACAAAAGAATTAACCAGGCATGTAGGCTGAACTGTCAGAAGCCCGGCTGATCCGAAGTTTAGCGCAAACCCGGCATAAACACACAGACCAACCCACCCAGCCCTCCCTCGGGATTCCCGCGCTGTCTCCCAGCTAAACGCTCCCGGCGCTGCAGCGCTGACAGGCGGCCCGGGCAGCCCCCCGCTCCCCTCCCGCTGCAGACCCCTCTCCCCACTCAGGGGAACTTCTGCCAGACGGAGGCTCTGGGAAAAC
>NW_010334106.1:0-14934 GCF_000700745.2 Antrostomus carolinensis
ACGCTGCTCTGGGTGCAGCCCAGGACACAGGGAGGTGGCTGAGCTGCGCATCCACCACCAGCCCCACCACTCCGAGCAGCTCCTGGTGCTCACTGCCCCAGCACTGGAAAGATGGCTTTCTGCAGCCTTCAAGATACCTTCACTTCCTGAATTCCCAAATCTCTCTGGTTTTGTTATCTCTAAGTTGATTGTCACTATTTTTCTCTCCACAAGGAACTGTCTCAACAGTTGGCATAAAAGTAGCTGCAGAAATTTGACCGTGAATTGAGAAATGCTTCATCCAAAAGGCAATTTACACTTTTTTTTTTGTTAAATGAGGAACCTCTTCAATGTGTTTGACACAGGATAAGCAAAACCCTTACTGTCCTCAGATGATGCTACCACAGGAAAAATAAATAAATTCCAAGCACTGATTAAGAGAGAAAATATCCAATAATGAGTCTTTATCACAAAAGCACTTGATGATGGAACTCAAGTCACCTAATATGGAAGAACCACAGTACAGGAGGTCGTAATGACAGGGAAGGGGAGAAAAGAAGGGCCAAAGGTTTTAAGGATTCACTAGAAGAGCTGTTGATGAACAGAGACGTGTAAGGAAGTCAGCGTGATGAGAAAAAGCCTTCCCGGCTTTGGATCCTTGTGCTCTCGCTTATGTTTATTCTGCATTTTTAAGTGCCTGGAGAAATGAGTAGGCACTTTCAAATGTAAATGGAAAAAAGTAAATAAACAGAAAATTCCTAATTTAGCAGTACTGCGACTCTGCCTTACAGATAAATTGAAATGTACAATGTCATCCCTGACAATGCGGTTTTTTACCTTGCCTTTTAAAAATAATTTAAAATATAATTTTTAAAATAACTATATAATTATTTAAAAATAATTTTTAAATAACTTTTAAAAATAATTTCTTCAAATTTTTGACATGCATTTCCACATTCCTCCTAATATCAATTTTTTCTCTTTTATGAAAGAATTCCTAGGAGAAAGCAGCAGAAGAACAGAAATGCTACCACATCATTGTGATTTGCACCAATTAATTCTTCGTTAGCGTTTCCATTACGTACGTGCCTCCCCCCTGTAAAACACCCACACCTGCTCGCAGCCCAAGAACAAATAACTGAACCAAATTAAAAAAACCTGGGCCTGCAGATGTTATAACAGCAAACCCCAGTGCAGTCCCACCCCCCAGCACTGCACCTGCGATACACAAGGTCAAACCCCATGAGGACCACAGCTGCCCAGCATGGAGCAATTTGGACCACCAGCCACATTCTTCACAGAGCCAGGGTGCTGCACAGAGACCTGGCAGTGATGCCACCAGCCACAGAATCACAGAATTGCCTTGACTGGAAAGGCCCTTTAAGATCATTGAGTCCAACCATGAACCCAACACTGACAAGTCCCTGACTAACCCATGTCCCTCAGCACTGTGTCTACACGACTCTTCAAGCCCTCCAGGGATGGGGACTCCACCACTGCCCTGGGCAACCCCTTCCAATGCCTCAGAACCCTTTCAGCAAAGAAATTCTTCCTCACATCCCATCTCAACTGCCCTGGGCACAACCTGAGGCCATTTCCTCTGGTCCTGTCACTTGTTTCGTGCAGCCTCACCAGTGCCCAGTGCAGGAGGAAGAGAACTTCCCTGGTCCTACTGGCCACACCAGTGCTGATCCAGGCCAGGATGCCCTTGGCCTTCTCGGTCACCTGGGCTCTCTGCTGACTCATTTCCAACCAACACCCCCACATCCCTCTCTGCCCAGCAGCTTTCCCACATCCTATCCCATCCCCGCAGGCACCTCTTGGTTGGGTTTTGCACTTGGACGGTGCTGGAGAGCTTTCCTTCCACCCCCCAAAAAATCAGAAGGTGATGACTGCTTCCCCTTGAGGACATTCCTATGGATAAATGTACTTATTTTTCACTTTTAAATGATTTTCATTCTCTGCCAGCATTGCCAGCCCAGGAAGACTGCTGCCCAGGGAAGGACCAAAGTCCTCAACCAACTCTGACCGTAAGTCAAGGAACTGCTCAGGGCCAAACCCCATCACAGCAGCTAAAACAACATCAGCATTTGACCAAAAAAATTCATTAGCCAAGCTAAAAATAATTCAGTAGCCCATTTAGGAAAATTAATGAAAGTCAAGGCATTACTTTAAATGTTTTATCATCTTCTGGTGGATAATCTGGGAAGTAGAATTCTCCTGATGTTATTCAAAGATGGAAGGAACAGCAGCAGTAATTGCTTCCCATCCAGCTTTGCCCATTCATGTTCACCTCAACCCTAACGTTTTCACAGCACAGGTCTTCATTTCATCCCAACTAATAAAAGAGAGTCCTCAAATAACAACTTAATCACCTAGAAGGTCGTACTTCACGAGCATTTTAGCCATTATGACATCAGAGAGTCATTAGTGCTTCTTCTCCCATGTGTTAATTGGATGGTTCCACTAGAACTTCAAAATGAAAGTTTTTAGTAGTTGATAAAAATGACGTTTGTATAAAAATCAGAGGGAGACAGTGCCACACACAACTCAGGTTAATAAAAACCACCCTGTGATTTGACTGTGAAACGTGCTGCGCTGAGGAAGTTCCGTAATGCAGAAGAATTAGTGCAGAAATTCATCATTAAAACAAAGGAACTGTGCAAAGCTCCAAATTCCAGACTCCCACCTTCCGAAAGCAGCAGCCTGATTGGGCTCTGCCCAATAACAGCCTTTTGAGTTTGTTGTTCTACTTGCAGCTGCCATTAGCTAATTAAGATTAAGAAAGTGTAAGAGCAAGAAGAAACCTACTATTTATAGGAATTTGAATAAAACCAGCAATTAAGAGCAGAGACAGCTGAGCTCTTGTAGATGTTACCCGCGAACAGGTACTGGTCAAAACAACCCTTCGTTTCCACCAGTAAAACCAGCTGCTGTTTTACACAGGTACCAACATACAGTCCTCATGCCTTGACATAAAAATGTATAAACCCATATTTAAAAGGTGTCTATCACCTGTCAACAACAACAACAAAAAAGTACATATATTTTAGAGTTTATAAAAAACCCCAGTGCTATCTTACCTCACGTAAGGTAAGAACATCAGTCCATTTTTGGTGCTACATTACTATGGAATATAATACAATTAAAAAATAGATCTATTAAAGTGAAGATTTTATTCGCTGGGAAATGATGACATTCCTGGACAGAGCAGAAGGCACTGAAAAAGCAGACTGCTGAGATTTATTTATTTATTTTTAATAATGAGATCTATTTCATTTCAAGTGATTGACCTCTGTGAGGAGGTCTTTGGGAAGAGCCAATAAATGGAGAATGGTAAGGAGAAACATTTTCAGGTCTTGTTTTTATCTAAATACACGAGTAGCACAACTACTTGGTAACAATACTTATCAATGCTGATCAATAGCTAAAGGGTGGGTGTCGAGAGGATGGGGCCAGACTCTTTTCAGTGGTACCCAGTGACAGGACAAGGGGCAATGGGCACAAACTGGGACATCAGAAGTTCCACACAAACTGAAGGAAAAGCTCCTTTCCTGTGAGGGTGCCGGAGCCCTGGGACAGGCTGCCCAGAGAGGGGGTGGGGTCTCCTTCTCTGGAGATGTTCAAACCCACCTGGACAAAAAAAAAAGTAGGGAACCTGCTCTGGCAGGGGGGTTGGACTGGATGATCTCCTGAGGTCCCTTCCAACCCCATCATGCTGTGTGTGATTCTGTGAATACTTGTTCTTTGTTTAAGAAAATAAAACTATTATCTATAATAACTTTGAGGGAGAGCATAGCTACCTTATGCAACCTATCACCAATTGCTTCTAAAGCACATGTCTATTGACATGGACATGTCTAAGCTTCAACCCTCCTTTTTGCTGGCAAAACCCTCGTTTGAGTGAACAAACAACCTTGCTGAAAAGCTTATTGCCCTGCAGACGGGTTCATGCTCAAACCTTTCAGCCAACGACTGGGCAGGAGTTGAACCACATCATTGTTATTGCCATTGACCAAGAATTAGGGAGACAGAACCCAGCACCACGCTGGCTGATGGGAGCAGGGGAGGGGATGGGTACCCCATGGCACAGACCTCGTTGGAGCAGTGGGTGGTGGAAGGCTGGCACGGGAAGGCTTGTTGTCCTCGCTGGCTCGCAGAAGTAGGCCTGGAGCCAAGCCACGCACTGCTTCAGCGGCTCCGTCATCTCCTCCGCGCCTTCACTCACCTCGCAAGCGGCCGAGGACTCTGCCCTGCTGCGAGAGAGAATGACAAAAATGATACAAATTAATATTCAGATTCGCTACGTTAGTGGAAAAATATATAATTACAGAAGCACCGAGTTGTGAGACAGAGTCCATCTCTTTTCTGCTCTGGTAAAAGTGAAAAGATTCATAAGAGCAGTAACACAATTGGATCCTCATCACCTCTAGAAACATGACGGTGACACGAGGTTGCTTACACCTGTGAAAAAAAATCATAAAAGATTCGTGAAGGGGAAATGCTGAGCGTGAGCAGGAAAGGTCAGGGAGCAGGAAAGTCACTCAAGTCCATGTGGACTTAGATTGGATGTGAGGAAGAATTTCTTTGCTGCAAGGGTTCTGAGGCATTGGAAGGGGTTGCCCAGGGCAGTGGTGGAGTCCCCATCCCTGGAGGGATTGAAGAGTCGTGTAGACACAGTGCTGAGGGACATGGGTTAGTCATAGGGGACTGGTCAGTGTTGGGTTCATGGTTGGACTCAATGAGCTTAAAGGGCTTCTCCAATCCAGGCAATTCTGAGATGCTGTTCTGTGACGGTGGACAACACGTCCTCATGCCTGTAGGTGGATGGAGGCTCCTCCTCCATGTCCCCCAAGGGCACAGTCCTGTGTCCCCAGGGACCATCCCTGGGGAAAGGAGGAAAGGAAACGACTTTCTGTGGAGCCTTTGCCTCCCTCTGCCCCGTTTCCTTCCGGCGACGGTGGCAGGTTTCTGCTTTTCTCCACTTATTGAATTGGAAGGAAGCAATTGAGAATTCATTTGATTTTCAACAGCAGCTCCTGCTTGCAGGACACTGAAGAGCAAAGCAAGTGAACAGAAAGCACCTGCAAACAACAAGGTACCTCTGCCCTGGCTACTTTTGTCTTCTTTTCCTCTGGAACTGCAACGTGTGTATGAGAGCAACGAAAATGTGACCCCAGGATCTGCAGATCCCCAGCCCTGCCTCCCAACCCCTGTGCTTTCTCTGAGGCCAAGCAGCGTTGGTGAAGGGGTGCTGGTGCTCTGCTGGTGCTTTACAAGACTGTGGTGAGGTGGATGTCTCTCAAAACTGTAGAGACCAGTTGCAGGGCACCAATAAAGCAACAGAGCCCATTAGCAACGCACCCGAGAGAAATGATGGGAAGATCGATAAGGAGACAACATTAAGGGTGATGGCCAAAACAGCAAGCCCTGCCAGCAATCTTCTCATATCTAGAACCTTCAGCACCACTGATGAGCCATCCCAAGGTTTTCTGATTATTACAGCTTTATTTCTGTTTGTTTGTTTTTTAAATTTCTGACTGGAAATACAGTCAGACCACAGAATAAGAAGTTCTTCAGTACTGAGTAGCTACAACTCAACAGCATAGTCTTCTGGTAAGGGGTTGGATGTGTCACAAAGTGAGAGAAAGGAGAGAAAATTGTGGGAATACCAAAAGACATGAGAACCTGAGACAACAGAAAAAAGACAAAAACCAAAGGATTCGGCCACTCAGGTATTGGGAAAGAGCAAACCAACCCAAAGGGAGGGTTGAGGGAGGTGATTGTCCCACTTGACTCTGCACTGGGGCAGCCTCACCTGGAGTACTGGGGGCAATTTTGGGCACTACAGGATAAAAAGGACCTAAAGCTGCTGGAGAGTGTCCAGAGGAGGGACACAAAATTGGGGAAGGGTTTAGAGGGGAAGGGTATGAGGAGAGGCTGAAGGCCATTGGATTGTTCAGCCTGGAGGAGACTGATAAGAGATCTCCTGGGGGGCTAGAACTTCCTCCCAAGGGGAAGAGGAGGGGCAGGCGCTGATCTCTTCTCTCTGGCCACCAACGAATGCCAGGAGCAGAGGACATGGCAGGAAGATGTGGCAGGGGAGGGTGAGGTTGGCCATGAGGAAAAGGTTCTTGAGGCAGAGGGTGGTGGAGCCCTGGAACAGGCTCCCCAGGGAGGTGCTCATGGCACCAAGCCTGACAAGATTCCAGCAGCATTTGGCCAAGGCCCTCAGGGACATGGTGTGAATGTTGGGATTGTCCTGTGCAGGGACAGGAGTTGGACTCCATGATCTTTGTGGGTCCCTTCCAACTCACAACATTCCATGATGATTCTCCAGAACAATTGCAATTGAGCAATATTTTGCTAGTTCCTTCCTAGCAGAAAGCCAAAGAAAAGGACCCGTGTGATGGACCCATAATGGCACAACAGACACCAGGTCTGCTCTTGCCACAAGGCACCTTTGCAAAAAGACCAAACACCTCCACATGCTTGATCCACAGCAGCTCACAGAGCCAAACACGATGGGATGTTGGTGCAGTTGGACACCAGCCCTGGCTCTGCCCCTGGATGGGATGAACGATGTGCTGGTGGGAGCTGGATCAGGGTGACCCACAAGAGTGAAGCCCTCACTGGCCTGTGCATGATCAAACGGCCCTGCCACCTCCCTCAGCCCCAATTCATCTTCTGATTAATTGTCAATCACTGATGGCCACATAATTACTGATTAGAAAGTGGCAGAGAGGAAGAGGGACGCAGAGGTGGACAATCACACACTCCAGTCGCACAAGGATGTGAGTTGATGGCTTGGAGCAGAGGCAAAACAAAAATGAAGAATCAGCTTTGGATCCAGTTTGCTTGAAATCAGGTGCAATTTTCCTTCTCTCTTCCCATTGATTTACCAAATTAATGCTTTTATTCTTTTCTGTCTGTAGAGGAAGTAGTACCAATTCCCATCATAAAACTGATGTCTGCTAGATGTCCTTATGCCATTTAATAATATCTTTGCAAAAAACAAACAAAAAAAGGATGAGAATCCGTGCATGAACTTTTTTTTGCATGATTATCTCCAACCTGGACCTCAAAGCAAGCTCTCAGCACCACGGATAATCCGTTATTCTGCACATGTACCACGCTCAGCAGAATACGGCTCCGTTTTACTGTGGGTTGTTTGAGCTACGACAATATAATAACTACAGAATGTAATAATGCCTCTGACATCTCAACGAGAACTTGGGAGACTTTTCTGCTCCATTTATCCAGAAGAGCATAGAAAGCACTCAAAACTACAGTCACCTTATGTTTTTCACATCATCTTGTTACACATTCTCAGGAGTCTGGAAATGATTTGGACTGTAATACCATCATAAAACTGAAAGACTTTGTCTCCTCGCTGCTCTGCAAGGAAGCAGCCCCCAGCAGCCAGGCTCCGGGCTCTGTCACCCACCACCCCAGCCTCACGCTGGCAGGTTGGCACTGGAATTTCCTCAGCTCCAAAAAGACACCAAATAACCATCGTTCTCCCCCAAACCAGGGAGGAAAAACTTGACCGAAAGGGCAGTCAAGCACTGGAACAGGCTGCCCAGGGAGGTGGTGGAGTCACCTTCCCTGGTGGGATTTAACAGACGAGGTGCTCAAGGACATGGTTTAGAGGTGGGATTGGCAGTGTTGGGTTTATGGTTGGACTCAGTGATCTGAAAGGTCTTTTCCAACCACCACAATTCTGTGATTCTGTGGCAAGCAGCACGCCAGTGTTAACGAGGTGCAGCGCTACGGTGGCTGGTGCATGGGCTGCTCAGGGCTTTGCCTGAAGCCTCAAGGTAACCATCAGCTCCATATTTAGTGGTAAGGAACAGAGTAAAGGTTCATCAGTCTCTACAAAACCAGGAATTACAGCAGCTGCTTTGCCTGTCAGTGTGGCTGTAGGAACCTGGTGCCTACCACAGCAAGGCTCAGCCATCCCAGAGTGTGGATTTGTTCCTCCTGCCACCCCAGACATGTTCTTCACTTCCACTAGGTCTTCTCTGTCAGGACTGTTTGTATATCAGGCTTAATTCTTATTTTTTTTTAATTACTGCTTTTAAGAACAGTGCCTCACCACTGCTGAACATCTCTAGATGTTTTTGGTGAGACCATTCTCCCATCACTTCAATACCAGACACTTTGACAATGCCAGCCACCTCCATGGCCACCTCCACCTTGTCCAAGAAAGCAAAAGCTTTGCAAGACAAACACAAATTGCTTTCTAAGAATGCACTGACTTCTTTTCCTGTAGGGTACAAAGTCAATTTGCCAACATATACCCTGAGAGCTTCAAAATTGGCAGAAAGTTTAAAAAAAAAAACCAACTTCATATTAATTTTGCTTGGCTAGAAATGCCAACCACTGTTCCTGGGAATTTGACAGCATTAGTAAAGAAAATCAACAAACATAACTTATGCATGGATGTCTTCTCCTGGCCCTCCTCCCCTCCCTTCCCTCCTTCCCTTTCTCCTTCCGAAGTTACACAGCAGCACTCCTTCCACAAACTACCTCGTCATTAAAAACTCAACTTAATCCTCAGCTGCCTTTTAAAGGATTTTCTCAGGCTTCAAAGCCACGCTTTGGTCCAACTAAACCATAGGTATGTTTCAAAAAGCAAGGCAAAAGTGGTCTCAGAACATTCATAAGAAGGAAAGAGAGAGCAGATGAGTTCCACCATGGGAAATTTCCCCTCCTTGTGTGAAATTCCTCTGCTCAATATTAGGCTTCGTGGAAGTTTTCTGAACACCCAACTCCATGTGTGAATCTTTGATCATCTCTAATGTCAAGATGGACAGGTAAAAGGTTAGTTGTATACAATGAGAGAAAAATATCGAAGGTCATATTAACCACTTGTTATCTTTAGCAATGAATAAGAGAACGGGGACCTTCTTTTTTTTTAATGTCATAGAATCATAGAATGGTTTGGGTTGGGAGGGACCTCAAAGCTCAGCCAGTCCCAACCCCCCTGCCAGCAGCAGGGACACCTTCCACTAGACCAGGTTGCTCAAAGCCTCATCCAACCTGGCCTTCAACACTTCCAGGGAGGAGCAGCCACAGCTTCTCTGGTCAACCTGTTCCAGTGTCTGACCACCCTCACAGTGAAGAACTTCTTCCTAATACCTAATCTAAACCTCCCCTCTTTCAGTTTAAACCCATTTCCCCTTGTTTTGTCATTAACTGCCCTTATGAAAAGTCCTTCCCCAGCTTTCTTGTAGCCCCTTCAGGTATTGGAAGGCTGTTCTCCAGAGGAAGGGACTTGCTCCAGGCTGCAGAGCCACCAGTGGCACAGGGCCAGCAGCACGCAAGGTGACATCCAAGCGGCCCCTCATCCTGTGCTTTACCTATGGAAATCTTATGTTTATAACCTGCAATTCAGTAAAATGGAATTTTTACTTTTATACAGGAAAATACAACAAGCACATTCATCTAAAATGCAAGAAACTAATCAGAAGGTGGAAGAAATCCGGCTGCTTTCCCTTTGCCCTGGAGAATCGCATTACCTTTCCCTAAAAAGCACCAGCAGCTCTTTTTTTGCAATGCAGCTCGAATAATGAGAAGCATTTATTTAAAATACAGTAGTCTTATTTAAATCACTTACAGTTTCACCAGAGACTATCGTCGCACTTGTTTTCATTAGTGAATTGTGTTGGGTGCTGCCTGGCATCTCAAAAAATTCAGAGTGGAGGTTTTTGTATTTTCACTTGGTCAACAATGAATCATTAATGTAAAGTTTTATTATTATTATTATTTTTAAACTGAAACTTTTTTGCATGAACGTGCCAGCCTCTAACACATGTGCAGTTAAACTAGATGTCTGTCTTAACTTTGGGGTGATGTTAAATGGATATTCAGCTGCGAGTGACTGACTCATCTACATGGCATCATCTAGAATGTGACGCTTAATTAAAACTACGTACTCCTCAAATAGAAAAAAACATGCTTGTTTTAAGCTACAAAAAGCAGTTATTTAAAATTACACATACATATATATTTATATATATATTTAAGTTGGATGTCTCTCCAAAGGAGACTTTTTTTCAGGCCAGGGAATGACTGCTGCAGATCTCCAGCCTGTGTGTTGAGCTCTTGGCGGTGGTGAAGTCCAAGAGAAGGTCAGTCCCAGCATGGGAATCCACCACAGCCCAGGTGCAGACCTGCTGCTCCAGCTTACACATCCAACAGCTATTCCACACCATTCTTACTGCAACCCTACGTATTTCTTTCCATTACAACTCTTTTTGAAGATTGAACAAACTCAGGAAGCCAGTGGGCTCTTGTGTCCACGCAGCTGAGAGGTGTCTTCCTGAGGCTCCATCCCAACCCTGCTTCTTCTGTGACTTTTTCTGATTGCACGGGATGAAATGAAAGAAAAGATGGTTTTAGCAGAGGGGGAGAAAAGCAGAAACATCACCTGTTTCAGTTTAACAGGCTCCTTTCCAAACCACTTGCCAAGAACTGGAAGTTTCTAACGTGCTTCCAAAACAAACATGTAAGCAGCAGGTTGGCTTCGGTATCATGCCAAATAGCTAAACCATTATGAAAACCAGAGAAATGCTGGGAGAAGCCTCAGTGGGTTGCCATGTTCTCAACTGCTATGATTTTAATGACTTATTTTATTTCTGAGCTACTTTTTTTTGTTGCCTCAGTCAGTCCTTAATGGAAACAGTACAAATGCCTTGAGTTGTGTGATTTAAAATAGAGAGAAAATATCACAACAGCTCTGCTGGCAACTTCTGTAGGGTCAAGCTAAGAGCTGGCAGCTTCCTTAGGGTGAATATTAAGAGAATGTTGTATCAGTTCCCACAATATATATTTATTTGTCTATTTATAAAGCAATTATATATATTATATATAATTGATTGGTTGAACATAACATCCAGTGCTCACTTCCACTGTCTGTAGCCACACACCCCTGAATGTTTTATCCCTGAATAACTAGTGTTTGCCTAAGAAGAGGTTTACAGACTGCTGCAGGTGCTGAGCTAATGAAAAGTCTCTTTTATTTCAACTTGGTTAAGATACAAACCAAAAAAGCTCTCCAACTAGCACAAAAATATAACTGCAACTCCTCCTAGGCTGCAGTCAGCTAAGGGTCCTTGGAACATGTGGGTTGACTCAGATAATTCATTATTACATTATTATAATAACTACAATAGTTCCACTCAGATAACAGTGGGGATAAAGACTTAAAATAGAAAAATAAATTGAAAAAAAAAAAAAAAGATATGGAATGTATGTTTTTACATAGAACTTCTCAAACTCTTCTCATGTAAATCAGGGTCTTTGCCAGACTGTGACCAACTGAATCGTGTCGTGACAAGGCACTGAAGATCACTGGGTTTGCAATATCCTGTTATCTTCAGGAATGTAGAAAAACAAACATATCTGGACACTCAACCACATCACATACTATGTTTTTTAAGGGCACCTATAATTTTCTCCACTATGTTCCCTCCCTGAAAACTATAAGCACTTTTGTTCATCAGCAACCAACTGTATATTAAAATATAAATAAATTTGTCCTAATTAAGAAGTTTTGGATCCTGTTATGAGCAGAACGCTGTCAAAGCAACCATCAGCTGGACTCTTCACGATGCAAACAGCACAAAATCTCACCAAACCCTTTTCTCAGCCTACCTTCATCAAAATCAACACCAAAATTCCACGTCATGGAATCTAACACGGACAAAGAAAGAAAGAAGAGGGCAGAGGAGGAAAACCAGGCAAGAAACTCAGCGTCTCCAAAAGGTGGGATGGGCAGAGATGGGACAGGCAAGAAGAGCAGAAGACAACAATCCATCTCCAAAACAGAGCCCTGACTTCCCCGCACCGCTCCGGAGGCTCCCCAACTCCTACAGCTTCACAATTCACAACCAGGAAAAAGAGACAGAACTACCTGGCAGACACAGACACTACATTTTAATTAAACCTGTAGCAGAAAACATTGCAGTTTGTCCCTGGAAATCTGGAAGCACATTTATAGGGCAGCACAACGCTCAGCCTCTCCAGTTTGAAGAGCACCTCCAGGTTGGGGTAAGCAGGAGAATTACTCTCAGCAGGACACATCCGTGTTTTTTCTCCTCTGTATTTTGATGTTTCTTTGGTCATTCGATTTCTTGCAAATCTTTGCCTTAATTATCCAAAAATTATCTAAATTCCCATATGTTTAGTAAGGATAGAAAGGCTCTGAGATGAATGCATTAATGGAGGTAAAGGGGACGGAAATAAAACAGTAAGAAAAAAAACCCAAATCCTGTGAGTATCTTGTATTAAAAGGTTATTTTTTCCCCCTCAAAATTACCCTAAAACAATAGAAAACAAAATAAACAAACCTAAAAAAGCAGGTGGGTGGAAGGGGGAGATCACAGAAACCTTCCCAAAACAGGGAGCCCATCAGAGGGACCTGGACTCTTGGACCACCACGTCTGGGAGACCCAACCTCCTTGGCCATCCCAACGGGTAATTGAAGCCCAACCTCAGCAAGTGTTTGGTGACTGTCCGTAAAGAGCTCCATGTGCCTGTCATGCTAATCCTCTCGTTAAGGGAGAAAGACCAGAAGCCCTGGTGTGCAGCAGACTCCAGCGATAACGAATGGGCTCTGACGTGACCCCGCAGCCCTGCTCGGCGGCCGGAGCGCGTGATGTGATCTGACAGCAATTTAGACATGGCTCTCTTGGAGACTGCAGAGCTACTTAACGTCAAACAAGAGTGGGAATGTGGGTGGACTTCTCAATGGCTTTTACTCTCATGCCAGGGTTAAAAAAGAATTTTTTTAATTATTATTTTTTTTTTTAAAGGGGAGGTTTGACAGCAGGCTGATGGAAAAGGATCTTACAGGAAAAATCTGGTGGAGAGGAAAACTTGTTTGGGAATATTGCTGAATTACAGTAGAATTCTCTCATGACTTTTGGACAGAGTTTAGGACGTAGCCATAATCCCTCTGTGAATCACCTGAGGAACAAATCAGTCCTGGGCACATCAGACAGGAGCAGAGAGTCTCCAAGTGATTTGAGACCAGTAAGAAGAAAGGGTCCTTGGGTCATTTTCTTCATGAGATGTCATGCTGCAGCCCAAGGACCAGACAAACCTGTGCACATGAGCACATGTCCTTCCTCCTGGTGCCTGCTACTTGGGATACTGCCTCCTGGACAGGCTCCTGCATTGACCAAAGCCACCATCATACAATCACAGACTGGTTTGGGTTGAAGGGACCTTTCAAGACCATCTAGTCCAATTCCCCTGCAGTGAGCAGGGACATCTTCAACCAGATCAGGTTCCTCAGAGCCTCATCCAACCTGACCTTGAATGTTTCCAGGGATGGGGCTTCTACCACCTCTCTGGGCAACCTGGGCCAGTGTCTCACCACCTTCAGCATAAAAAATTTCTTCCTTACATCTAGGCTAAATCTTCCCTTTTTTAGTTTAAAACCATTGGTTTGAGATATCTCCTGGCAGCGAGTGCCCTAGGCATTGATCAGCTGAGGCACATCAGGTGGATCAAGCATCTCCACAGCTTGGGGTCATCAGTACAGTTCACTGCGAGGAATTTCTAAATCAAGAGTATATTTTAACATTTGGAGGAGAATTCACCGCTGATTCTCTGGGATCTGAAAGGTAACTCTTGTCATGAGATAGACATGAGGAGCAGAGATAATTTAAAAGGTTATGTACTGTTCTTTTTTTCTTTTTAATGGTATTTTTTTATTTTATCAGCAAATGATTGGAGGCAACTGTCCATGCAATGATCATGTGTGTGAAGCCAAGAGAAATCGGGCACAGAAAGAGCTGCACTGTCTGCAAAGTGAAGGCTGACTTTCTTAGACCTATATATAAGGTGTAGATATGTAATATATATATCTATATCTATATATATACACAGATATATATTCTTTTCTATATATCTGCTTCTCTTACCAAATCATTTTCTTTTCTTAAAGAAACAGCTGGCACATTTCTTTTCAAAGGGAAGAATCAGTAATGATGAGAACACAAGAAATAACATTAAAACGAGACCGAGTCACGCGGCGTTATTCTTTACGTAATAAACATAAGAGTTAGCTGGCAGCTTTACTGAAGCCTTCATTGAGAAATTAAACAAAAATGTATTTTATCAACACCTTAAATGACATTTAAATAGTCTTTCTTTGATAGATGAAGGCTAAAGCCACCCCAAAACTGCCAGATGAATTATCTGGTCTCTAATGATTCCAAAACGATTACAGGATGCAGAGCAATCTTGTTAAATTTTATTCACAAGCTTACTACACTCGTGTTTTCTCTTCTTTTTCTATCAATGAAACCCAGGAGGGTTAAGAACAATTCATTATGTATGAGACCCAACTTACAGTGCTTGACTGTTGATTAATAGGAAAGTTTGCTGTATGTACATTTGCGACATTAGATGCATACAATATGCTAACTTATTCTTTCACCCAAGCTAATTATTTACAAAAATGACTACTTGAGACTACAATTTATTAAATGCATGCATCCAGTCTCAATTTGGCCCCAAAAGACAGTCTGGAATGAAGATCTTTTACTTGATGTGACAACTTCTAGAAACAGTGTTATTAATATTGTAAATGTGGCAAATAAAGAGTTCAAATAGCCGTATGTCTGTGTTGCATTTTCCCCCCGCAAGTGAATCAATGAACAAAGCAGGTTTTGAGGTTTAAAATTCATGGAGAAGCACATCTTCACATAGTTTAATTTAGCTTCTTAGAAATGAAGTGTCTGTACGGTGGTGGGAAGAGATTAAAATAAGGATGAGAGCTGCAATAAACAGAAATCACAGCCTGGTTCTTGTTGAACGACCCCACCACAGTTCCTTTTAAGATCTATTAAGAAGAAATCAATGTGTTTATAGACGAGCACAAGAACTTGGATGAAGGAACTGAGTGTACCCTCACCCAGTTTGCTGATGACACTAAAC
>NW_010334107.1:0-591 GCF_000700745.2 Antrostomus carolinensis
AATACTGGACTATATGGACAAGCCTGTATAAACAGCGTACATCCCCACCACTGCAGAGGACGGCCTTTCACACCTGTTCTACACACAAGCAGACCACCACACATTCCTCCCCAGTTCTCCTCTCTGTTTACTGCCTGCTGAAGAAAAGAACCAAAAGGCAGGAAGCACCTTAACGCAGGTAAAGGTCGCATTGCCACTCTCTCCTCAATTTCTTATTCCTCTTTTTGCTACAGACGCAATGGGAATATGAGTCTATAGCCAAAATACCGATCAACATATTTTTCTACCTATCCATCTCCCTATAAACACACACCGGTGAGCAGCCAGACCTGCCCTTGCCATCTAGCACACTTTTCTCAGCACTCCCCCCACCTGCCCTTATTTCTGTACGCTGAACAGCATGCGAACAAGACGCCTGGCAAAGCAGAGCTGTGCCTGCAGCAGGAGAGGCAAACTCCTGGATCGAGTTGAAAGTTTGCTGCAGAAGTTTGCAAGCTGCTTGTAGCGAGCCTCTGCAATGGACCCTGTCTGCACCACACCACTCTGCCCGTAACTCACCAAGTCACACTCCCAGAGGTCCCACAGCAGGAA
>NW_010334107.1:617-21584 GCF_000700745.2 Antrostomus carolinensis
AGGAATGAATTTGCGGCGCTTCTAAATAGTGGAGCGCTAAAAACGCAGGCTCATTACCTGGACACATGGCTTCTCATCATTCCATTGCTTCAGATGCCAGATCCCTTGGTGCTGCAGATCGGCTCAAAAAATTCGAAGTACTCCTTTATTTTTCCCCCCTTTCTCTCTTTCTTTCATTAGTTCATTTTTTTTTTTTTTTTTTAAGATACTTGACTACAGTTAGCTTAAATTTGTTAAGAATAAAACCGGCATAAATGTTTATTTCAACTTCCTAGTGCGGCAGTGTACCGAAGCCCAGCCCGCCCAAGCCTCTTTAGCAATGGAGTGGTTTATTTAATTTGTCAGTATAATAGAAGCAGCTGAGTGAGAGACAGAGAATGCAGTGTGGTATAAAAGAAACAAAGGCTAAAAGTACCACTATTTTGATTCCCTTTTTAAAATTACTTCCAAAGTGTGGTATCTATTGTGAAGAATAATGCTGAACAAAGCACAGTGTCTTGGCAATATTCACAGAGCTCATTCACAGAGCCAGTTCTGTCTGTACATTCAGAGGTAGAATACACTTATAAATGATGCATTGGAAGGACTATAGTTCCTATTGTATTCCCAGTGTAAACAAAAAGACAGACAGAAGCTGAATGGCATATGGGCAGCGGGGCCACACTTTATTCAACCATTCCAGCACCATTGTGAAGGTAAAATGCAATGGGAGTTCTCTCTCCCTCTCTAACTTCAAATCCAGTGAACACATTTTGGGTTAGGCTAACGATTTTTTTTTGTGTATATATGTTTATATTTTTGTATATATATAAAAAGCACAGACCTGGTGGTAATTTTACACACTTCTGTGGAAAAGTGATCTTTAAAGCAATCTGCAACAGGGGAAGGCTGTCGAGTTTTGGAGGTCATTCCCAATGGGAATAAGTAGCCTCTGAGAAGACTGACTGAAACAAGAGCCTGTGCAGGCGAGTGCTTGATGCATAGAGCCAAAATGGTCTAAAAGAGCAGTTGCAAAAGCTGGAAGGAGGCTGAGGTGCTCAGGATCTGACTTATCTGGACAAAGATGTGCTATTGGAAGGGGCAGTCTTTGTATGGACTGGAGTCTCCCTCTCTTTTCTCACCACCGCCCCCTGTTTTTTAGCCAGCACAGACTGTCTGAGCCTGCAAATGGAGATTGGCAACTTTGCCAGATGAGCTTTAATTGCCTTTACTAAGTCAGGCGGTGTCCCTGCTGAATAGAGAAAGCATCTCCACTGTGTTTGAGAGGAAGGAAAAACCACTCACATGGAGGAAAGATTAAAATTGGATTTGTCCTTTCTGCCCCTGCTCTGTCAGCTGATGCCAGAAGTTTTGTGATCACTAGCTCCTCTCCCTCCCTTTATATTTTCTCTCTCACATGAAGGTTCACGTGCTGAAACTCTGCTCACTGGATTCAGTCTTTCTGATTCATGCAGGCATGCCTGTGTCTGTGTGATACAGCGTATCTGCTGTACATCACACTTCTCGGTCACGTTTGGAGGGATTTGTGTGAGTAGCGCTAAGGGACCAGTCTGCCTTTTCCTTTTTTTTTCTGTTGGTCCTGTTGCATTTGCTCCTTGCTCATGATGGGTGATCACCGACTGAGTTCCAGCGACCAGATTAGGAGTTGCGTGTTTGGTTTTGTCTGACGGCTGTTTTGTGCTCCCTACAGGTGGGGCCAGGCAGGATTTCACACCTATTTGAAGTCCCTGGAGAATGCTGTCCTCTGGGAGCTGAGTTTGGGTTCCAGTTGGTATTGGAGCAGTTCGGAGATGAGCCTTCCTGACCTATTCTGGTATTAATAAGCCTGGCAGAATGTGCTTTGTTCTGGTGTGATGGAGATTTTACAAGTTTCTGTCTTAGATAAGTCACTGTCTTATCAAGATCTAACATGATCATATAAATACTAGAAAGCTCCAGATGAGGTTTACTCAGCTTGATCCCTAAAGCTGAGTGCCAGCCTCTCTTTATGAGTATTTATAGCCTTTAATTAAAATCAAATCTGGAAACGCTGTGTCCCCAAGTACTTTCCTAAATTCTTTGATTCTATTCATGAGAAAATAGTACTTGGATTAAAGTATGCTTGATGTTTCCAGGAAAAAAAAACAAACTGTGTTTTCACTGTGAGCTGCTGCCTCCTAGAACTGATGCCAAGAAACCCGAAATATTTTAGTGACTGTGCTTAGATGTCAGCATTGATTACAGATGTTTGTGTCCTCCCACTAGGGTTTTTCTCTATGGGGATCAAGTTAGCAGAAAGGGCAGTCGGAAGAGGGTCTGCAGCTGCTGTAGTACCATGGTCAGAACTTGATCCACAGTTTTGTCGATGGACATCATGAACATCCTCGCACAGTACTGGGCACTGGGCAGAGCCCTAGGCAGAGTAGCTAGTGGCATTGCACATGGCTGAAGGAGTAGGAAGAAAACAAAGACTGTGCCAACAAAATGAATGGGCGAGTGACCAAAAGAAAAGAGCTTGGAATTTGGAAGAAGACTCGGACAGACTCACTGTTACTCAGAAGGTCTGAAGTTGTTTTTCTCTTTTCAGCTTGATAGAGATCATGTCATTTTGTGCTGTGAATTCGAGATGCAGATGGACACATTTTGCCTATTAGAAACCTGTTTTAAATGGCATTCAAGAAACAGCCGTGACAGACATGAATGTGGGAATTCATAGTTTTTTGAATGTTCTTTACTTTGTGTCTCAGGTAGGAGAATTTTCATTCCTGAGAAATTATTAAAGATGCACAGATGCCAGCTGGCCAAAAAGTTATTGCTGAAGATACAGGAATAGGTGTGTCTCTAGAGGTTCGTAGAGTTTGGAAAGATAATAATTACCATAATCAGTGATGAAAAATTGAGTTTCAAAATGAGCTAGCCTTTGACAATATTTTCCAGATCAGTAAGTCTCCTTCACCCCTAGATATTTCAGAAAAGCCTGCTGGATATTCACATGGAAGGGCCCTCTGCACATCTCTGCACACTGGAAGAATTTGTATGAGCTAAGTATCTATACAAGTATGTTGTTTTTATTTGAAATGTTAGTATAGGTTGGTTCTGTGACTGTGCTATGAAAATGAAAAATAATCTCTTTTTCAGTCACTCATATTATGACTGCAGGATTCTAATGCAGGTATGGTCATCACTATTATAACTTAAAGTATTAGAAGTAAAGATAAAATCTACTCACAGTATCTAAAAAAGTGTCACCGGGGTACAAGATATTATTTGGTGTGCTGGAAAGAGAATTTGTGGTTTTGTGTTTACATATAAGGACCACCAAAGATTCCCATTAAAGTAATTGTGAATTATTTATAGCCTGATAGAAATTTAAAAAAAAAGCCTGGTCAGCTACTACACCACTACTATTTGATGTGTTCTGAAAGAAAAGATTCTTTTTATGACTTTCCAGCACTTGAATTCTTCAAGAGGTAAGTGAGCACCCATAGCAGAGGTTGTTCTCGTAGGAAGAAAAACTGGGCCAAGAACAGGCAGTCAGTAGACTCTAGGTGTTGAATTTTGGTGACTGCCCCAGCCCACTGCACATTGTATTAGGGCACTGGTGGAAATTGAATGTTTAAGAAAATATTAGAAGAAGAGATTTCATTGCCAAAAGTTTAATGCTGTATAGGTAACACGATTCTTAGCAATGTGTTTGTGAGTGAAGAGAAACTCCTACTCTGCCCTATTAAAACCAAACTAATTTAATTCAAATTTCAGCTACCTTCTATCCACAAAAAGACCAAGAAAAATTTAGAGAAATAATTTTTTGGGGAAATTGCATGGGGAGTACTTTTGAATTACAAATACATTCAAGAAAATTATAAGATGATTGAAGATAATTCATTAATAGATAAAGACTGAAATAATTTAATACATTATTCATGATATATTATTCTCTCAGCTCCCTTGTTGATGACCTTCTGGTTACTTTTTTTTAAAGTGCTAGTGGAAGCTATTCTTTACAAATGAATATTCAGAATTCCTGACATAGCTAAAATAACAAAATGTGGACATCATTGTGCAGCATAAGCATGTTTTATCTTTTGACAATGATTATAAAACTTATTTTTTGCATCAGGCCAACTTAGTGTTCTGATTTATACCAATGTAGCTAGGATTATAAAAGTGTCTTTTCATCTCAAAGGCGACACAGCTTCCTCTTGTTTTCCTTCACAAATTTGTACTTCATGAACAATTCACTCAAACACTGTTCTAAGTGTCTGTAAGTATTTAACAGTCTTAATGACATTTCATCCTATATAGTTTTTACCAAAACACTAGTGAAGTCTCTAACTGTACTGAGGAAACAAATAGTTTCAGGAGGAGTGGATGGGTGAAAGCCTGGCTTCCCATGGATTCACCTCCTACATTCCTAAAGCACCATGCAGTGAAGGCTCTGCTTCTCCTCCCTGTGTCCTATGACTTCCCCTCAACCATAGCCTTAGCCCCTCCCCAGGTCATCAAGAGATCTCCTTCCCCATGTCCCGCTGTTGCAGTTCTTCTCCACTAACTCACTTTTACTATATTTTGACCTTCCTCCAGCATTTCTTACAATTACCAACAACTTCCCAGATTTTTTAAGGTCCCTGATGAGCCTTTTACAGATCACCAGTTTCCTGCCAGCTGAACAAGAGGCAGCATGTCTTGTGGGTGATTCTGTGCTGCATCTGTGCTTATTAACTGCAAAGTGTTTATTTACTAGTTGCAGAAGAGAGAACATCTGAGTGTGTACTGCAATCTTCTGTCATTGGTGGGTAGGGATTGCTTTGGTTTTCTTGCCTTTTTGTAGTGGCTGCTTTCCTTGAAACAAGTAAACATTCAGTATTTCCAAGATACTCTTGGTTGGACTTGGTGAAAGCTAGTAAGGATGAGAGAGAGATGGATAGCTGAAGAACAAAAATGCATAAGGTTACTGTTTTTAGGAACCTAGGCTAAAATATGCTTAATAGATAGATAGACAGCATTTTCAGGATATTAAGCATACTGACTTCGAACCATTTGTTTCTCACCTAATTTCAAGCCCATGTTTACCATTTCTTGTCATCCAATAAAACAGAAGAACAGGAAAACCAAACTGTATTTTATTTATTGTCCAGTCCTCCGTTCTTCAGTGAACTGCTTGGTAAATGGACATATGGCATCCTTTTTTTTGTTTTTTTTCAGTTTTCATCTTTTCTCTCTTTTCTAATTCCCTTCTGTCTGCTTCTGGTTTATGCTTTACAGTTTTTAAGTCTTCTTTCCCAATTACATTATATTAAAGCTTCTCTGTTCTAATCCTTTCTCTTGCTGCCTCAATTCATCACTTTATTACAGAACTTGGATTCTTGCCCTTTTATTCACTAACTAGCTGTTACCTTACTTTCATTTTGTATTCTTGCAAAACATTTTTCTCCTTTAACCATCTCTTTTCTCCCTCTGCTCCTGTTTTTGTCCATTTGTTATTCCTTTTCTTTATCCTTTAGTTTTCTGTATTCTTGCCCCATCATCCGGGCCGC
Source organism: Antrostomus carolinensis (assembly GCF_000700745.2). Classification (NCBI taxonomy): domain Eukaryota; kingdom Metazoa; phylum Chordata; class Aves; order Caprimulgiformes; family Caprimulgidae; genus Antrostomus; species Antrostomus carolinensis. Next base: position 6,134 of record NW_010334107.1, read on the forward strand.
ACTTCCTGTAGTAAAAGTCTAACAGGTAAAACATCATTGCTACCTTATATGCTCTCTTTGCTAAGTTCTCGTTTGAAAGAACATTAGGTTTGTTTTCAAAATGTCTGAATGTTACCAGCTGCTGAATTAACATGAGCGAGTTTTCAAAGTTCTCTCTTCCACAAGAAGGTTTATTGCTTACTTCCTACAAACCACAAGTAAAGCAAATTAATAACTGTAAATTAAACTGAGGATGATAACACCATAACAAGATACTTTTCACCCAAGTATTTTATGTAGATGGGTAAAGGTAAGTGCTAAAACTATTACTGTTCTTGACATGAAAACTTGGGTTGTATAAAAGCCTAACAGGAGGGCGTTTTCTTTCCTAAATTCCTGTTCTAACTGTATTTGACCCCACATAGATCTCTAAAAAAGCCAAATCTGCCTCAGGTGGAAGCTCCTTTGCCTCATACACTTCTGTGTAATTCTGCTGGTTTTACATGCAGCTACAGGAGAGTTGAAGATTTGGTCTTATGGGAAATGTCACTAGGCCTAAGCAGGCAGGTCTTCAGGAGTAGATACCTAATATTTAGACTTACAGTGATTGCTAGACAGATTGGACTTGCTGTACCTATTGTTCTTCAGTGCCTGAGGGCAATGGGTAGCGTGCTTACATCTGTGTTTCACAGAAGCCTGGAATGATGCATTTTTTTAATGAATGCTGTTGCTATTTTTTTCATAACTTCCTTTGCTTTTTGTGTTAGTTATCTTTTCTAGAATAAGGACTTTCTCTCTCACAGACCATCTGCTCTAGAGCTACAGTAACAAAAAATCCAAGGCAAAAATGATAACATGTTTTCATGGGAAAGCAGACCAATCATATAATTCTCCATCTCCTTAAACTATATTTACTTTGGGAAAAATAATCACTTAGCAGCATTAGAAGTATTAAATTGTTAAATATAATCCCAAAGGAATCTGCTGGGGAAAAGCCCATCAGTCTTGTACTGGACAAACGTGATGGCAGGTTGCACTTCCCAGAGGCTGTAATAGACAGTAATAATCAAAGAAAGACAGGCAGCAGAGGCATTCTTCCTTGCTACAGAAGTCAATTTGATCCTAATGCATCTAAGGATTTGACTGTAATTAATCAGTGTGCACACTGAAGCAGCAATGTAATGCTGATGGTTTTAGCAAGGCCATCACCCGTTATGCTGAGACTGTGCGTACAGTTTTAGGTCTGCTGTGGTGCACTTAGAGTGGAGTCTTGCAGAGAAAACATGCAGTTTGCTTTCTGACGGTGGTCTGACTTGTCTTTGCCTTGTCTCATCTTTGCAGAGAAAAGAAAGGGATCAGCAAGCTCCCCTTTCAAAGAAGGATACATTTTTTCAGGACATACATATTTTTTCCCTTATGTGCATGGAAGAAAGTCATTATCTTCAGGCTGTGGGGCTCCAACCTCTGCAATATATGCTACTTGGAATTTCCTCTGTAAGACTGTGGGATGTGCTAGAGATGTACATTCTTGCCTTTAAAATTTGCAGAATTCCCCGAGTCATTGTTATGCTTTCTGGCACACCCCTTGGCAGCTGCCTTTAGTGGTTATTTGCCAAGAACAGTGAAGGCCAAGGGTTCCTGTTAAGGTGGACTACAGAATAGTGGTTTTGCTGAGTGGAAAAATCACCCAGAACATTCATAGGGACTTTGTGCCATTGACTGACGCACCATGGGCTTGCTGCACTTCTCTTCCTTTGTGCTGCCATGTTGGCAGTGGATGGAGATTGTTTAATGCAGATTATCCAGGAGAGGCACAAGAACCATTATTTCCGTTGTATTATCTTAAAACTGGACTTTCAAAAGAAAAACCTGCATTAGCACCATTTACTATGCAACAGTACTTCACTATACAAGTGGCTGTGGTTGGTAGAGAAGGGAACTTCAAAAACCAAGGGCAAGTGATGGCAATAAAAGACTTCTAAAAAAGTTATGTAGTTGCTTTTTTCTTCTAGAACAGGTTTTGTAAAGTTTTCCTTTGCTTCAATTAATTTATCACTGATTAGAAGTGTCATACATTGTAAAGCCAGAAAGAGCAGTTACAGTCAGCTGCTATGATTACGGGTGTAACACAAGCCATAGTCTTTGTAGAAAAAGTTTTATTTGGTGTTAGGGATAGTATTTTGTAAAATGTCGAGTCTCAAGTAAAAATACTTGGTGGAGAATCGACCATAGGTACAGATTGTTTGAGGGGCTAATTACATTTACTCTTAAAGACAAATATGTTATTCCTAAACTCTATTTGTCACATTTTAAACTTTGTGCCCTAGTTCTTTCACTTGTTTTTATTCTCGTCAGAAGAGCCCTCCATTAGCGTATTTTTGCTCCTTGTGTTTATACTTTCAAGCTGTCATCAAGTCGCTTCTCAGCTTTCTTTTTTTTTTTTTTCAGTTAAACAAGTTGAATTTCTCTTGTTCTAAATCATGTTTCCAACTTTTAAAACATTCTTGTGGTTCTTCTTTAAATTCCTGCTAATTTATTATCCCTTTTAATGAACTGAGAACAAGACAACCATGCAGAGGATCTGAAAAGCAATCCCAGCAGTCCTACTTTCTACTTCTATTTCTTCATGAATTGAAGAGCTGTACTAGTACTTTACCACAGTAGTAGACTGAGAGTTCATGTTCAATTGGCTACCCATCATGACCCTTAGGTCTTTTCCAGGATAGTTTTTCCAAGTATGGAGGATTCTAGTCTTCAAATTATCTTCCAGCTCCATCTTTTGGAAGAAATGTCATTTGCTCCTTCAAAGCAGAGATTTCTTAGAATTTTAAGACATCCAGTAATTTTCTGCTGCCATGAATTGTCCTGGCCAGACTATGTTGTAAAGGAATCCTGCTACTTGAAAGCCTTTGAAAATTGTCATTCATGTTTGAGGCACTGTCCTAAGTTTGAGGGAGGACATATGCTCACTGACAAACATATTAGGAAATCGTTTGACTGAAAGTTGAGTATCTTTAAGCAGGGATTGGCCAATACCTTATTTGTGGCTTCTGAGACATGTAGTCATCCTTTTCAGTGACTCACTGTCCATAAAAGCTATCCCTTTTCTGAGTTTCGAGCACTTTTGTCCATATGTAAAAACTCAAGACCTTCCAAGTGACTTTTTCTCTTAGTTCTTCCAAGTCCAAAGAATAATTTCCCCAAATACCTACTTCATAACTCCCCCCTTCTTCACAAATTGTTTTTGGTCCTAGCTGTTCCCCATTCCTTTTGTCTTCTGTCTTGAGTGCCAGTCCTACCAAGAGGTCATTGTGCTTCCTGTCCTTGCTTCCCTCTTAGTCTGACAGCATTATGGTCTGGAAGAGGGCTGAGTGAAAAGAGGGTACGTAGTCAAGGAATGGAAGAAGGAGAGCATGGACATATGCCCTTTCTGGAGCCAGCTGAAGTGGTTGATAACATCAGCACTTTCAACGACTTGTCACCACCAGCTGAAATGTAACTCAGGAGAAGAGCTCAGTGGATGTTCTCTGCCCTGCTTCAGGCAAAGACAACTGAGTTAGCTCAAGTCACAACTAGCAGTGGCTAAAATAATCTGGAGTGCACATAAATATATTACTTTATTCCACTGTGTAACCTCCAGTGCTGGTATGGGAACAAACGGCTGGAGATGGCAATTTCTGAAACTGGTGTGGCCGCTAGTGAAGTGCAGCTGGATTAATTTGGTCCATCTGAACTGGTTTGCACACTATTTACCTTTACAATTCAGCTCATATGTCTTTGTGTGCAAATGTTTCCTTACTGGTTTAAATGCATTTGTACTTTCTGTTTAGCTTGGAATTAAATGTATACATTCAGCTAATAAAAGTCAGGTTAAGCTCTAGTGTGTTCTCAAATTAAATTGATATAAACTCCTGCATCACTATAAATAAATGAAGAAAGAAAAAGTAACAAAAAGATTAAATGAATGAAAGTATGAATGAATGAATGAAGGAATGAAACGCAACAACTTTTCCACTTTAACAAAACAATTGATTTAAAATTCATGTGGTAAAACTTGTGCCATTCTCGTAATTATAGATCTGTACCAATTTAATCAATGGGATTGTTCACAAACTCTCTTTAAAGGAAAAACGTAAGCCTATGTGTGAATACATGCTTACTTTCAACCACACAAGCATTGCCTTTGCTTGCATGCTTATATTAAGCATATTCTTACATGCTGGGTCACAGCTGAAGCTTGTGGCAACGGGCTTCGAGTTACAGCCTGATGCTGCTAGAACTTTATGTTGTCCTTGTCTTATTACAATGTGATAAAATAGTAGAGAGGTTATTAGTCTGAATAACACAGCGCAAAGCATTTTAATAAAATAAAATTGCTATCTCTTCAAACCAAATTAAGTTAAATTGATTGTCTAAAGAACATCTGACTGGATTCTTGTATTTGATAAAAATAACTGATATTATAAAATAGTTCATCTTCTTTGTATTTTTAAGGAGAAAAAGAATTCTTACCCCATAGATGAAGCAGCAGATGATTTAGCCAGAATGCAAAACCACCACGGAGGACAGGAACCCAAATAATCAAATTGTCAAATAAACAAAAGTAAAGAGCTAAAAGCATGAGGTTACTATAAGCTATTTTCTATAATAACTCTCCCACTCCATGAAGGAAGAGAGAAAAATCACTAGTCTCTTTATGGAGTACATCAAATCTCATTTTGTTCTAATGTGTTAAAGTGCACACTGAAAAAGGCAGAGTTGACTCCTGGGGAAATAATGTTAAATCAGTTCAGAAAAACGAAGTTTGGAAAAATACTTTCATTTTCCTTTTAGTATTGTAACAGATGTATTCATCTGCCTAGATAATCTGGCATTTTAAATAACTTCACTCTTAAGCTCTGTCAATTTGATCTCCCAAGGTTAATTGATTATTTCTACAACAGTCTTGCCAGAAAAGATCAGAGCGCTTACATCTTTCCATTAATCCTTGCTGTTCAGGGAGAGGGTGCAAAAAGAGAGTCCTACGACTGGCTTAAATCTTTGCAGGTCTCTCATTTCCCCCCCTCTAAAGTTGTCTCATGTCTGATTAGTTTCATGTCACGGCACTCCATTTCATTAGTTTCACTGACATGGCATTTCAAGTATGGTCTAATGATGGGAACATCACATCTACTTTCGAGCATCCATCGCCGGTTACCACCCACGAGCCCCAACTCCCTTATTAAAAAGGATGATTGAGTCAAGGGTAGCAAAGGAACGATGAGAAATGGAACTGATTTACCAGGGCAAAGGGCAAAAAGTTTTGAAACATCATTTTCCTAGAATTGACATTCAGCATTTTGCTGCGGTAAACAACCATCAGCATGCGACACCACCCCTCTGGGCTTTTCGAGAAGAGACAAGCTTTATCAGCAATTGCATATTTGTCATTGCAGTCCTCCTTTGCGGTGGCATAGGCGACACAATGGGGGATTAACCCTCATGCAAGGCAGTGTGACAACTCATCAGTTGAAAAACAGAACCTGGTCAAATGGCAGGTTTTTAACCAGCATTGAAACTGCTGGCATAGAGGATCTCTCAAAAACAACTAGACAAAAGCCTCACTGTGGTTTGTGGGGAACCTTCATTTATTTGAAATGATGGCAAATTGTTGTTTTCCTGTCTGGAAACAAAAATATTTCCAGCCTGGCAAAAGGCTGGAAATAAGCAGAAGAGAGAGGTTCTTTTCCGTTATCAGACCCTTCTCCTGAGTTTCACCTCTCCTCTTCTCTCTGCTTCAGTTCAGCTGGCAGTTACACCTATTAGTGGTTTCCTCTTCCTTTTGTTTTGAATGTAAATGAAGATCTGACTATTTTCAAGAGGTGTTGGTTTAAGATGCCCTAGCAATGGGGGTAAAAGTCTCTGTCAGTGGTACTTCTGTGAATTAAAAATGCAATGGGTAAAATTCCCAGCCTGAAGTTGGATGCAGAATTTGGCCCTTTGAGAATGTGGGAAGGCACTGGCAAGGTGTGCCAGGCTCTCCTTTCCCCTCCTCTTCTCTTCATTTCCAGATAAAATCACTGCTGTCTTGAAATCTGAAAGGAAAGGCCACAGCTTTACTTAAGTAACCCTGGAGGTACTACCATCAACAGGATTTTATCAGGTTTAGTGTATTAAGTCATACAATGAAATACTAGTGACCGTCTCTCTTTGTAGTGGTTTACACTTAGATCAGCAACAGCAAAGTCATTTAGAAAGATCCAGGGCACCAAAATTAAAACATGTGTAAATTAAACACGTGAAGTGCACAATATGTGGCAAATTAGTACAGAAAATACCAAGAAATGTGCATCTTCAGGGTTTGCCTCCACACCATGATGTGACAGGTATTATTGCCCTTTGTACAATTATTTAAGCCCTGTAGGAATTCCCAGTGTCAGAGTATGTCAGCATACTGCTATTAGACAAGTTTAATTAGGATCTACCCTGCTGCTCCTAACAAGTATTTAATTAACTTCTAGGCAGGGTAATTAGCTTTAGATTGTGGCTGATTTTCTGCCTCACCTTCTGTTGACACTTGGCCCGCAGTAAGGCAGCTTGCTTTGCTGACAGTGTAATGGATAGTGGCTTTGGGAAGACTAATATCGAGGCTGACTAGTCTAATAAAAAAAAAAAAAGGAGGAAAAATAAAGAGAAAAGAAGATGAAGATAAAAGACAAAATAATGACTACCAGGTCAGGGTCCGAAGGGATAAAAAAAATCCCACCCACCAGACAGGCAGACACAAAAGCCTGGTAATGGGAAAGAAACAATCTGACTTTAAGCATTTCAGAAGAATAGAGAAAAAAGTGTGACATTGAAAAATCAAGCAAGGCAAAAGGATTTGAAAAGTATTTATTTCATGTATTTCCTTAAACTGGATAAATTATGAAGCTTAATTACTGTTTACATAGTACTATTGAGGTATGCCTGTACTTTTCTGAAAAAGTCTTTGCAATATAAATGTATCCTTGAATCCCAGCTCTAAAGAAATATGCCTCACTTCCCATCAGCACAGTAAAGAATATACCACAAAGTGAGCGTTTGAAACAATTAGCATAGACCAAATGAACCATAGCAAATTGGTCAGGTCACCGTTTAACCCGTTGGTGGCTTCTTGAAGAGCTCTGTGATTTCCAAGGGTGTAGCTTTTGATGTATGGCACGCTATTCTTCTACCCAGTCCTGATATATCATTAAAAATAATGGGACTGCATTCAGTGCCGCAGCTACAAAAATTTTGGGGCTAGAGGGAGGGAACACTCAGGAATGTAAAACCCTTTCCCTATCATTAGGACAAAAGGGTTATAATTCTCTTTCATTTTGAAAGAAGAATAATTTTTTTAAGAAGTCTTTTAATTTTTGCAGAGTGCCCCAGGTATCAAAGCGCTGGTTCTCCCAAACCTGCCTTAGTAAGAGAAATATGCCAGCTTTGCTCCAAAGCATCCCCTCTTGCAGAAATACTACTGCTGGGATTTGCACCGTTGTTACAGAATAGGCAAATGTTCTTCCAGTCAGGCTCAGCCTGATCTGGGCTACTTAGAGTAGCCCAGAGAGATTAGAATAGTCACCAAAATATTGTTTGAAGGGGGACCTACATGTTTCACATACTTTTTTTGTTATAACATTTCAGGTGACTTATAAAGGTTCAAGTTTGTTTCACATTACAGCAGCAGCTCTGCTCTGTGAAGAGGCAGCACTACCCTTGAGTTGAGTGGGGAGAAAACCAGACTTAGGGTTGCAGTACTGCTCCACAGATGTCCACTGAAGAGCAACAGAGGACCATCTGCTTGAAATCCCCCCATGAAGCTTAAAAACTTCCTTCCTGTAATCTGATCATCCCCTTTAGTAGGTGGCCAAGGACTGGACTGCAGTTGTAGTGAGATGGTTAAAACAATATACCTGCATCCTATTTGCTCACTGCAATGAAACAAGCTCTAGGTCCACTGAAAGCAGTCACTTAAACTACCAACCATAATTTTGGATAATCTTAATAATAAATAACTTCCTGTTTGGTGAATAATGACATTAAAAGAAATTGTGAAAACTTAAATAGGTATTTTAGTTGTGGGTTTGATTATTAGTATTTTTTTTTTAATTTCAAGGATTATTTGCAATTAGTAGAGAAATCACATCTCTTGCATCTAAAATAGGGTTAACTGGAAGATGCTTCAGCTGACTGCAGTCTTCTTTTGACCCAGAACTTTGATTTTATGCTATTTTATACTCTTCTGTAAAACAAGAGTGAAACTGGATTTAGGTCCAGGACCCTGAGAGAAACCTATGCAGCATTTTGTATGTGTTAAAGAAATCTCTGTGGAGTAAATAATTATCCATTCTTCTCCTCTCTTACACAGCCAGGTCTATTGAGAAAAAGGGAAGAACAAGAAAAAACAGTGAAAGTGTTCAAGAAATACTAAGAGTATGCAGATCACGCTTTCCCTTTCCCAGGCTGGATCAGTCGTGTTCAAATGCACTAACTAAAAAGATTTGAGGGGTGTCAGATCAGACTTTGACAACTGAAACTGCCATGACAGCCAAGGGAATTTTAATATCTATTTCCCTTTCCTGAGGATGCTTGCAGTACCGCAGCCTGAGGATTCGGAAACACAGGCTGTCTGCCTGAAGACACCTGTGTCATTCCACAGAGACAGCAAACCTGAAAATTTTGCAGGATTTGTGCTCTGATAGAGCTGCCCCCTGCAAGCCTCCACATCCCAGCTGCCCACAGAGGCACATGGAACTACTTGACTGTCAGGTCCAACGTGGGTCAACTGAGCAACACACGCAATAGTGGAAACTTGATTTGTTGCAGAAGAATGTGCTGGGTCATTTTACACATGCAATAGTCACAAATACCTTTTGGTCTTTCCAGTCTTACTTTAAAATCCTTTTTGTAAATCTCAGTACACTGCCCTTACCCTCCGAAACAAGCATGACACCCGTACCATGGCTGATACTGGTATCTTCAGACTTCTGTATTAGATTTATGTGGCAAGGTTTTGGTAATGATGGTGGTTGCAGATTTGGCTTCTCTGACAAGACACCAGGAGCTGCCCCCATGTCAGATGGAGTGAGCTCCAGTCAGCTCCAAGGTGGCTTTTCTTTATTAAATTGCCTTTATCTTGACCCATGGGTTGTGTTGTTTTTTTTTTCTGTCTTATTTTGTGCTCCTTGTCCTGCTGAGTAAAGGAAATGATAGAGCAGCTTGGTAGACAACTGGCAGCCAGCCAAGGTCAATGCACCACAACTCCCCAGGGCAATGACTACTTAGAGAGGTGTAGAAGAGGATCTCAAGGGTGGACCATCATTATTTCAGTCAAGACTCCAGAAAAAGGAGAAAGAAGCAGCAAGAAGAATCAATCACACGACACTGACATAAGGTCTTTCATATGCCCATGCCAATGATAAAGGAATATTGATTTAGTCTTCAGAACAATAATAAAAATTGGTTTTTAAAAATATTTCACTTTAAAAATAAATCAATGTTCTTCAGGGTACCTTTTAGGACTCAACAGGACAATATACACTACAGACAACACTGGACGAGAGAAATGACCAACATGACCTAATAAATGAGATTAATTCTGTAATTTCTGTCCTCCCTGATGCAGTTGTCTGTCTGCCAAGTACCCATTTTATGTTTTCTAGTGAAAGCATCATACTTCCCATTACATGTGAAGCATCATATATGAGATATAAATGGAACTTCCATAGCAGACATAAATATTAGATAAGCCTTTAACGAAAATGATTAGCAGGGTTACCCATAACAGCTAAGAAAAAGGCAGTCTCTTTGCTACTGGGATCCAGTTAGTTTGTATAGACATGCATGTAAGGATTGCATGCCCAGAGGAGCTCTTGAATAGCATGATGATGGATCCCTGCTTATAAGGCTTGTAGACAGATGGGCGACTATATGCTATACCTTCTATGTGTAGTACAATTCTGGATCCAAATGGCTACTTCTATTGTCTGTCAAACATTTTTAAGTAGACAAATGTATATGGATCAGTGTTCATTATCATACATATCTATAATCAAGATGAATTACAGAACTTGAATGAGGCTGGTTAAACATCTAACTTTAATTCTTTTTCTAGAACATGACATGCACAGTTTATCTCATAACCTCCTTGGCTGTAGCTATCAGGAGCACTAATCACACCACTGTGGGATTAGAGAGAATTGGCTGTTTCTCCTTGCCTCATAAGACCCCAGAGGTGTGATTATCTCATGGTTACCACACCCCTGTTGTGTCTCACTGCTTCAATGAAATAAATGAACTGTTAAATTGACAGTTATAAATGAAGTTCCTGCTGGCCAGCTGACTGTATGGCATTTTGAAAAAAAAAAAAAAAAAAAAAAAAGAAAAAAAAAAACATACTGGGGAAAAGAAATTTAAAAAAAAAAATTATTTCCTAATTCTTTTATAGCTTGTTTGCTCCTGAACACGTGGTGTGAAACTAGCATGACAGAGAACTATCCTCCTGCCCAGTGCTCCTTGCCGAGCAATCTGATACCTAGGAACTTGGAAAGCTCAGCATGAACAAGCAGAAAAACTAAGCAAAAAACCATGTCTGCGAGCTGTCAGAAAAAAGGCATTTATATAGAGTGTATTAGTAGTTCAAATGTGTCAGTCACAGGAGACTGTTTGTCAGGTTACATCTCACCCAGAGCAATGTATTTGGCTTTTATCCTCGTGACAAATGATTTCTCAACTTCTGTACCGCTGGCAACCAGCCAAGAGACTAAAGTGAGTGCTCTAATACACCACCCCCTCCCACTGCCGTCTCACCCAACAACCATCTCCACAGCTAGAAAGCTCGCTTGCCTCCACATGTGTGCACACCTATGTGTCCTGGCCACACAAATTCCACAGCCTGGCCCTGGGGACAGAGCAGCAGCTCCCACAGGAATCCTCCAATGTGCTGTTTACTAAAAAAAATGTACGTAGTGAGGATAAGAATGAATTTGTTTTACTTTTATCTCTCACTGATCTGTGCTGCTGTCTATCAGTTTTGTACTATTTTCCCTAGGTGCTCTAGGTAACTGAAGGACAGTTTGCCAGAGGAGAGTTGTCTTTTGGTTCTTACACACAACACCTGTGCCTGCAGTTCGCTCACGGCTGCTTTCAGAGTCACTAGGAGTCGCACCTTGTTCAGGAAGGCTCATTAAAGGGCTCCTTTTGATGGAGATTCTCACTCTTAGAATGTCTTTTTCACCTTTTGATTGGTTTTTATCCTTCTTCTGGGAACCACTCCTTGAACTGTCAGCAGCAGAATTTGGCACAATGTTAGAGGGGAGGCAAACTAGTGCCAGTTTCAGTAATAACCTGCTCTATACACTCTTACCTGGTTTTCCAAAGATGGCACTGTACGGTTTTGGTGATATGCTGGAAGCTCATTTTGTTCTCATTACCCATCCTACCTTACACCTCTTTTCACATTTTTTCCACTTTTTTTTTTTTTTTTTCCCCTGGTGACTCATTCTGGGTTATCATCTCCAACATCATCTCCAGTATGGCCTTGTAATTGTTTAGGCAGCACGCTGCTTTCTGCCCAGGAACCATCACCGAAATGTCATTTGACAGAGTTAGATCAGTTCCTCCTTTAGCTCATAACAGAATTGCCTTCTTGTATGGACAAATCCAGATCCTTTCCTCCTTTAAAAGACAGATGCTCATTTACTCATGGCATCTGCCTACCACTTGCAGAGTAAAGTAATCTTTAAATGAAAGGAAATTATATCCATTTCACGAGTATTTTATGCTGACAAAGCAGTGTAAAAAGGTTTTTCTGTAAATCATAAGGTGGATTTGTGTCTGCTCTGTAATATCACAGAATGGTAGGGGTTGGAAGGGACCTCAGGAGATCATCTAGTCCAACCCCCCCACCAAAGCAGGTTCACCTAGAGCAAGTTTTAAAACTTCCAATGGGAAAATTAAATTTTAATCATAAAATTTAGGTTGAAATCTTTTTTAGTTCCAAATTTCTGGGGAGAAAAAGTTTGCTTTCCTGACCTGTTTTTATATACTGCCTCTAAGACAGTCTGTGTACTAAATTCCCTGTAGATGTTATTGTAATTGATCTGTTGTTTCAAAGAACCCGGCCCCATCCATTTGGACCCTGCACTTCAGGTATTTGTAGACATTGATAGTATCCCCTCTTGGTCTTTTCTTCTCCAGGATGAAGAGTCCCAGCTCTCTCAGCCTCCCCTCGGAAGGCAGATGCTCCAGGCCCCTAATCATCTTTGTGGGCCTCCACTGGTCTCTCTCGAGAAGATCCCTGTCTTTCTTGAACTGGGGAGCCCAGAACTAGACACCGTACTCCAGATGTGGCCTCACCAGGGCAGAGTAGAGGGGAAGGAGAACCTCCCTTGACCTGCTGGCCACACTCTTTTTAATGCACCCCAGGATACCGTTGGCCTTCCTGGTCACCAGGGCACACTGCTGTCCACTAGCACACCCAGGTCCTTCTCCTCAGAGCTCCTCTCCAGCAGGTCAGCCCCTAACCTGTACTGGTGCATGCTGTTACTCCTCCCCAGGTGAAGGACTCTGCACTTGCTCTTGTTGAACCTCATTAGGTTCCTTTCCGCCCAACTCTCTAGTGTGTCCGGGTCTCATTGAATGGCAGCACAGCCTTCTGGTGTGCCAGCCACCCCTCCCAGTTTAGTGTAATTGGCAAACTTGCTGAGGGTTGTCTCTACCCCTGTATCTAGGTAATTGATGAAGATGTTAGACAAGACCAGACTCAATACCCACCACTGGGGAACGCCGCTAGTTACAGGCCTCCAACTAGATTCTACACCGCTGATTGCAGCCCTCTGAGATGTGTCAGTCAGCCAGTTCTCAGTCCACCTCACTGTCCCCTCATCTATCCCATATTTTCTAAGCTTTGCTACAAGGAAGTTGTGGGAGACAGTATCAAAAGCCTTGCTGAAATCAAGGTAGACAACATCTACTGCTCTCCTCTCATCTACTCAGCTGGTGATGATATCATAGAAGGCTACCAGATTGGTCAAGCACGATATGTGCACCTTTCAGCAGGGCTGAGAAGCTAGTGTAGTGGACAGAAAGGCAGATCTGTCTATGGAGCTGTGGTTCTCAAAAAAATGTCTACCAGCATGGTATCTAGGCAGTCTCTGGGATTTACTGTGGAAAACACACCTCAGGAGATCCTGTGAGTCATAGAATGATTTGGGTTAGAAGGGACCTTTAAAGATCATGTAGTCCAACCTCCCTGCAGTGAGCAGGGACATCTTCAACAATCAGGTTGCTCAAAGCCCCGTCCAACCAGACCTTAAAAGTTTCCAGAGATGGGGCTTCTACCACCTCTTTGGACAACCTGTTCCAGTGTTCCACTACCCTCATTGTAAAAAGTTTCTTCCTTATATCTAGTCTAAATTTTTTAGTTTATGACCATTTCACCTTGTCTTATCTCTAAATGCCCTGCTAAAAACCTGTCCCCAAGGGACATGTGAAGGGAAATAGGCATTGCACAAAAACATGCAGTTCTTAATTTCCATTTGAAAGTTATGTCCTACTGTTAATTTTTCCCTTTCTGCTGCAAAGCTAGTTGCTTTCACTTGGGTTCTCATTTAGACTCTGTACCTATGGAAAAATGTAAAATTTAAAGGTTTTGGTTTTTTTAACCAAGAAGGAACGAAGCAGGGAGGAAAGGACAGCAACCAACTTAGCAATTTACTTCAAGCTGAAATGTATTTAGCTTTTTTGTAATAAAAACTGTATTATGTGTCATTTAGGTAGCACATGGAAAGCACTGCCACATATGTTTATGAACTCTCTATACACATGCATTTCTTGGAGCAGTGACAAACATATCTAGCACCAGTTATGGCTTTGTGCTGAATGCTAAAATGTTTAAGTACAGCTTCTGCTTGTTGACATGTCTCTAAAATATAAAAAAGATTGTACTGTTGAAGCAGAAAATGCCAAAATTATTTATTTTTAAAGAGAAAAAGACAGGTGTGTCTGCAAGAATTGCAGTTTGCTGCTACCACGAGTTTTAAAATAAGATACTAATTTTAAATACTCGTTAGTCATCAAATCTGATTGAAATACAATAGAAAAAAACCCCATCTTGCTGTTCATTGTGAGATATAAATATTGTGCATAAAGTGCTTTTTTCTTTCCTTTCCCCCTGGTTTGCCATTTTGTACATCAGACATCTGAAAAAAACAGGGAAAATTATTATAAAATTTTCCTATTGGAAACAAAACAGCTGTTTTCTGTATCTGCACATCTTTGTCTCATTCCAGTAAGGCAAAGTCTGGTATACTCCTCCTTATGGAAATATCTTGCTGACAGACAGTTAGCAAAATGTGCCGCTGATCCAAATTTATTGCAGCTAGAATAAGGCTGTGATCTCTGGAAGTCTCTAAAGCAAGCTGAAGGAGAGTGGCTTTACCAGGCTAAGTTTTCTTTGAATGTTACTTTTTCTTTTTTATATTTCTACTTATTTTTATTTCTCATTATAATGTAAAAAGAGATTCTCAGATAACCTCATCACTCCAAGAGCTAGGATACAGGAAGCCTCAGTGTCAGAAGGCATGTGATGCCTGTAAAAGCTGTTGGTGCTGAGTCAGTTTAGAAACTGCTAATGGGAATGGAAGTGGGTTGGCAGAGGAAAACCCTGCATGAGGTAGTGTCTTCTCTTTCCTGCCCAGATTTTGACTAACTCTTAGCCACCAGGAGGATACTATGTCTACGTGAAAGAATATCCCTGGACTTGGAGAAGCATGAATTAATATGGTTTTGATGACATGACTCCTGTTCTGGATACTGGCCCTCCTCTGCTAACATTTAATTTCTGCTCCTGAAATGATACATAGCCAAAGGGGTTGGATGCCTGAACTGGCCTATTAAAAAAATGTCAGAATGAAGTGAAAAGAAATATTTTTCTTGGACGTGTTTTCATGTGTCTGTGTGAAGACATACATGAGTGTGTATGTGAATGCATGCACTGTATTTAGTGTCTTTTAAGCTTGCCAGTATTTAAATCTTCAGATGAGAAATTGGAACAATTTACTGAAGCAGAAAGCTCACTGCCAGCTACTTTTTGAGAACTGACTTAAGAAAGTCAGTTCTCTGCTGAATGCTAGTTTTTGTAGGTTTCCCCCGTGGATGCAATAATCTCTGATCTTGCCAGGGGCTGTGGCTGCCAAAAAGCTCATGGGACTGACAGGCGGGGACATGCCTAACTCCCACATTGCTCGTCCTTGAACAGCTTACCCTGAGACTGGAACTGGGAACGTTACAGGAGGCCTTGCTTGAAGCAGCAGAAGAAAACTGGCAGTAAAATTGTCAAGCCTGCCAATCTCTTCAGGGTTTACCAAGTGGTGGAGAGAAGCAATTCATAGAGACAGTGAAAAACAAAAATGAGCCTTCCTAGGCTTACCAAAAGGAAAAGAATCACAGAATCACAGAATCACAG